>NW_024881301.1:20162328-20212328 GCF_018691265.1 Tyto alba
GCACAAATAGATTGGTTTATTAATTATTTCGCTTTATGGTATATGCATAGCAAGTGCATATGCACAGTTAGCTAAATACCCATTTATACCTATCTAAATGGAAGAAAAGCATTAAAATATTTACTATCATCTTAAATCTCTGAAATGTCTGATAGTTCGTATTTCATAAAGTCACACATCTGAGAAGTTGGCTTTTGCAAAACAAGCTCTCTGATTATCTGATATCCTCCGGAAGGTTAGGAGAGTTGTTTCCTATATTACTTAGGAAAAAATTTCTTTTTACAATTGAAAATGTCAGCATCAATTTAAAGTAACACTAAGCATGTGCTTGCTTTCTGAATATTATCCTCCTCCACCTCCCCTCCAACCACCCTGCTGAGGATCTGAGTGTGACAGTTTGATTAGATCATCAATCCTTACTGTTAACAGCACTTTTCCTGAACACCTGGGTTGCTAGGTCACATCTGAGTTTAGCTACCGTTGTTTTAGTGACCTAATGTGCATTCACCATAGCAATTTACATTTGGTCCTCAAATTAAAACTTACCTTATAACAACAGTTTGCTTTAAAATGACCTTTGTTCTCATATGAAAGCTATGCTATATGATGTGATAAAAACTGTAAATGATGAAACAGAATTTTGTATTTGAGACTTGGATACCTGCTTTGATAGAGTTCTTGCATAAGTCTTTCTGCTGCCTCAAAACCAAAGCTTAATTATGAATATGGCTTCTACTTAATTCTCCGTCAGTGCAGAACTCTACTTAGATTTATATTTCTCAATTTTGATTAAATTGTATCATTCTATACTAAGTTAAATAATCAAATCTGTCATATACTTACAACATTTTTATACTTTTTATTCCCTAAAATCTACTTTTGCCTTGTCAGTACAGTCCAATTCCTATTTTTCCCTTTTATAGGAAAACAGCAGCAGGGGTAAACACCTAGCAACAATTTCAATGCAAATTGTTGAGCAGTAGACTGCAACATAACCATACTATTAAATGTAGCCTTTACCAGATTTTTCTGATGCTACAGTAATCCTTTGTTTTTACTCTGAACCTGCCTTTGCTGTGAACAGCAATATAGGAGATAAAGTTATCAGAGCAAAATTCATAAAGCAATAAATTAGAAATCAGTTTAGACTTTTCCTGCAATTTTTCAGGGATTCAGTAGAAGTTGAAATAAAACTGGGACAAGGAAATACAGTAGGGTGAAATAACTTTAAGTAGTATATGTAAAGTAAAAATAGTAATTAATGCAAAGGTTTTGCTTAATGTCAGATGAGTGAAATGATTACTTTCATATATATCCTTAAATCCAGTGTAAAGCATCTTCATGTAAACTGTGTTACAGTCACATTAGAGGAAGAAGCATTCTGTCCAATTGTCATGTATCTGTGGAATTAGTTGGTCAGGCATGTAAAACAGATGTGAAGGCAAAGTGTAGAATATGAAAATAAAAACATTTTCTTAAATTTTAGTTTTATCATATTGGGGTTTCTTCCTCGCCCATCACAAATAGAGATTGAAATTAAGACTGTAAATATAGGTTTTGGGCCTGATCTGGTATCTAATTAAATCAGTATAAAGTATTATTTGGATCTGGATCATCAGTGAAGCATTATCTTGGTTGTTAAGCAAAACCCTAATTAGACAATTTACTTTAAAAATTATTTTGTATATATGCTACTGTTCTTCAAGAATGAGTTTACTGTGTCCTCTGAAATACATGAAGTGTCTACTTCTGTTAATCCACATTCAAAGCATATGTCATAGTGGCTTCTGAGAATTCATAGTAAGAATAAAATAAAAAATGTAGCTAAATCTATGCAGGACTAAAAATTCTGCAGTACACACTGTACATTATTTGTAATGGTAATTCATGGCACATGCTAAAAAAATACAAAGGGTCTGGTGTACATAATCAGAATATAGAAAATGCTGCTCAGTATTCTGCAAGAGTGATGTAATAAAGGGTCAAGTGTATGTTTACAGAAAAAGTTACCGTAAAAGAGGTAACGTAAGAGAGCAATTCATTCAAACAGCACTTCTTTATAAGTGATATTATGAAAATACAAAACTAGACCTCGATGAAAGCATACTTGATAAAGTCCTTGACATTGTTTGAAAGAAAAATAATTTGTAGGATTTGAGTAATGTGATATTCATTTATATATATGTTTGTTTATATATTATAATAATTATGAAACAGTATCAGTTATAGCCATCTGAATCAATGTGATCAGAAATTTGTGAAAGCTGAAACTTGCTTCATATCTGTTCACAAGTAATTTTTATTTGTATATTTTTAATCTGAGGAAGTTTATTCAGCCACTTTTTCTGTGTTTGAAGTGAAGAACAATAGGATATTTTTTCTGTTCTATTTGTTTTTTTACTTCTTTTATTGCTTGTTTTTTTCCAGACCAGAGGCTAATGCTGAAGTTTGAAATTTGGTCATAATCATCCCTGACTATTGACGGTCACCTTTTTTTGTGTGTGTTGCTTTGAATTACCAGATTATCAGTATATATCCGCTTATTTATGGAGACTTTTTAGGTGAAGAATATTCTTTGGTTTACAGTTGTTCTTTTACACATGATTATGTTGGTGTGAATTCTGTTCCTATTGAAACAAATAGGAGTTTTACATTTAATGCCAAAGGATGCAAGTTTTCATTTACTGTGTAAAGGTAGGTAAGTGCACTGTTGAGTAAAAAAGTATGATAGCTACTTGTTGACTAAGAGAATATACACATCAGCTAGGAAAGCAGGACAGGTCTATAGACTAACTCCTGGTATATTGTGATGCTTTTACTGGTCAGTAAAAGCCTGCACCTCTGACAGACTGACTGGAGGAGAGACAAACCTGTAGAAATTTAATCTATATACTTATTGTACTGTATCTTTACTAAAGAAATGTATTTATTCATAGCAATATATCTAATGCAAGCTATGTATCTGTAATAACCAAGTGAAGACAAGGCTTTGATAGTTTTCATGAAGATGAAGCTAGGTACAGTCAGCACTTGTATCTCTTCGCATGGGTTGGCATCACCTGAATGCCAGGAAGTCAAAACTGCATTTTCTTCATTGCTGTTTACAATGTCTCACTCATGCTAGTTAGATAAAAACACCCATTTCTGCCTATGTGGACAAGGGGCAAATAAGAGAGAGAAATCCACTTGTGTGGAGAATAAAATGCGTTTAGAAGTACGTATAGTGTTGGCAAACATATTGCAACCTAATATAAAGCTAGAATGCTTTCTGTGTCCCTTTGTTTCCTAAAGTATTCCTTCCCCCAGCCAGGCTTCACTGTTCTTCAGGTTTCCCTTGTGGCAGACAAGCTGTTCTGGGAGTCCACATAGAAGAGGAGTTTGGATTCTGCTGCAGTTGTGTTTTTGTCTCCAATGACAGTCATCTGAGTGGGTTGGGCAGCAACATAACCTTTCCGTGTTTGATTTTCCTTCCACCTATGAAACGAGTGTACTAAAATTTGCTTCAGAGGGGCTGATGAGATCTTGTGAAGCATTGTAAATACAACTACAAGGATTTTTTTATTTTATTGGGATGATGTGATAAAACTGTTATGGCTGTCACAGTTGCTGTCATGTCAAGGAGTGGGAAAACAGAGTTGTCTTAACTGCAGAGCCTGACTACTGAAGTTGAGTGCAGGCCTCAGCTAGGATGGGAATGCAAAATGAGATGGTGAATGCTATACTTGATGAGGGAAGCTGGTGATAGGAAAAGTTAGGAAACTGTTTATATCTATCTAATTCTCAGAACTTTTCAGCCTTTTGGGAGTCACATTTTAAGTGTGACCTTAATTCACGCTTTATATTCCTTTCTCTAAAGGAAGAGATTTGGGTTCAAACTTGCTGAAATTAGGGGACACAAAAGATGCAGAAAGTGTCTTTGCACATCAGTGTGGCACCATCCAAGATTAAAAGCAAATTATTTGTAATGGTGATCTGCCTTAATAAAGTGAATTTACTATTACATGCTACCTATCTTAGGTGCAGCAGGGTTGAGTGAATGGGAATTTGCAACAGGAACTCAGGAGTTACCTCTTGGAGAAAACCATCCAATTAAAACAGTTGGTCATCATATTGAAGGAAAGAAATTTGATGGGCTTTTGAAATGCTAATCTGAAGGACAGGAATGCTGGGGGAGAGAAAGTGAAGAACATACATCTCTCTCCAAATAAGACTCCTAATCAAGCCAGAGACAGAAGCTCTTATAGGTTTAAAAGAGGTGTTAAGATCTGGAGAGACTCACTGAACAATTGTCAGGGATGGGAATTCTTTGCAAAGGATGCAGAGGCCAAAATCAGAGCTGTACAAGGAGTCTATCCAGTAGACTCTTAGTTTTATTTCTGAGTTAGGTTCAACTCTGCTCTGACTGCAGTTATTTTCGTTTGTGTTGCACATAATTTCAGTGAATGGTCCTGTTTCAGTTCTGATTTGAGTGAAAGGTTTTTGTGAAGGCTTAGCCTTCGCAAAGTTCAGACTAAGGATTCATATACAGTACTGGCTGGCTATCAAAGGTTTTATTTTCCATTTGGGTTTGACTTTATTCTATAGTTTAGCTGTTGAGAAGTGTAAATCAGATATCTGATGCAAATTATTTTTTTTATTTCATTCTGTTTAGCTCTGGTTTTAATTAGTATTGTTGTCTGTGACTAATTTTACACAGGCAGTTTCAACAAATGCTGTAACCTCTGTGGTATACATCTTTTTGCTTTGTTAATGTGCATGAGCAGGCTGCTCTAGGCAAACACAGAAAGGAGAAGCCAATGGACTGAGCAAGAGACTAAAGTTGGTATTGATGTGTGTCAGAGGAGAATGATGTATGTCCTAAGAGCGTGAGATTTAAAAGAAGAACATGGGGCATTGTTCACAAGGGACAAAGCCATGCAAATGGCACAATTTTTTTCTTCTTTATTCCTGTAATATTCTGACGTCTATGAAAGAAGCTCTAAGGGAGCATAATGAGCCTTGAACTGTAATGAAGATATTACATTTTACAGTAGAATCTTTTGAGGATGAATTCCAGTGTAGTAACAAATCAGTATTATTTAAGGCATATTAAAGATATGCTACATTTACATTTTTGATTAAAATGTAACTTACTTATTGCAAAAGTTAATAGGCAACAACTTTAAAATTAAGTTTTTATTTTTTACTTTTAAGTCAGATGTTAAATGTCTGTGCTTTATGATATATCTGTGTGTATATCTACATCCTGTCTCTGGTATATAGTATTTAGTCACCAAAAGAAATTTGTCACTTTTTGTACAAACTTCTGATTCTCAATTGCACATACAGAAAACTTCTATATTTACGAGTCTGAAAGTGTATAATACCGTTGTTGAAGATTTTTAACCTCTTTGAGTCCCCTTTTCATTTCTAAACCTTGTCTTTTCCAGGTCTAACACGTTGGTATATTAGTCTCTATAAGAGTTGTCAGGGTTATCCGTCAATGTCTAAGTCAGAGGAAGGCATTCACAAGTACAAAAACATTATTCTTTAAGTCTGTAGGTTTACTAGGAACATTTTAGAAGCAGCACAAAATAGACAGCAGAGGGGGCCAGGCTCTCTACATCACCAGCCCAGTTGCTGTCAATTTGTTACAGTGATTTTGTTCTGTAGACAGAGGTTCTCTGGTTAGTCCATTTAGCTATTATAGTATTTTTCTGTTCCTCCTCTTACTGGGAAAAACAATGAACGTTCAGGGGACTTTTCTGAGTAGCTGTTGTGATTCCTCTTTCTCATACACATAAAAAAACCACCAAAACCCAAACCAAAACAGCAAACCCCAGCCCACCACAAAATTCATAATAATTATTTTTACTATGACTTCTTTATTCCTGCAATATTAATGTGATCATGTCTTGAGAATAGGGAAAAAAACACTTCTGTAAATATATGGACCTTACAATGGTGAATCACCAAAACATTTTCTGCTAGAAATCCTGAATCATTGCCTCTTAAACTGTTTTTCCTACAAAATAATGAATTGTATATAAATTTTAAAAAAATAGATAATTATAGTTGACAGCCGTTTAGTGCACATTTTTTTTTAAGGTACTGTATTAGTTCCAGAGATAATTGATTTATCAAAAAATACATGGAATATTCATACACTCTGTTTTTCTGTTTGTCTGTTTGCAGGCATGCGTTATTAACATGTGTCATCAATGATGATATCTTTCTGCGACTTGATGTGCTAGTTAGCATATAGTTCTTAGCTGTTCTACCTTTTTTAGGTCAATATTTACTATTACCGCCTTTGTAGACCAATATCTTCTATTTCTGAGAAGGCACAGCCCATTAAAGACCTCCTAGTGGTAGACAGCTTGAGTATTCCTATTCAAACGTGATGCAATTGTGGCTGAAAGGGTGCTTTAATTTGGGGGGTTTATTTGAAAAATACTGCAAAATATTCCTTTTGGCTGAAAAATTATTTCTTAACACCAGATGGTCATTTCACTTGGTTGTGTAAGATTTGGAAGGACACTAGCCTTGTATCAAGTGTTGTCCCACCACAGGTGAACCAGTCCATTTCCAAAAAAAAAAAGTAAAATATTAAAATTAGTTATACCTGGACTTACAGGAATGGGCTCTTTGTGACTTCAGCAAATGACAGATACTTTGGGATGTAATGGTAAATTTTGCTACTTAATTTATTCACTTTCTTGTACTTGACTTTAATGTCTTACTCTTGCTTTTTTAAATTAAAATAGATCAAATGCAGCAAAGTGGACGTGATACTTTTTAAGGTGATGTAAAAGGTCATTTAGTGTAGGAGATAGACATTGTTCAGTTTGAAACTGAATTCTGTATTTTGAAGTTAGTAAGAGGAAATGATAGTGCATATATTTTTTATTAAATATATCCACTATATCTTTCAACTCTTTTAACAAAAACAGGTCTGGAGCCAACATGGCAATAATGATGTACTGCAGCAGTCCCTGGATTAATGCAGTGAAGGTGTGACCTCTTAGAAGCTGCCGGCTGTGCACACTTGCTATAGTCGCCTTGTTTCCATCAGTGTGCTTTATAAAGCATAGGAATAGGGACTGCACTTCTGATAAAGCATGTACGTTACTAAAAAAAAGGGAGGGAGCTGGGCAGTGGAGGACTAATTCATTTGTATGGAAGGATCAGGATTGGGAATGGTTATTGTGGCTTTTGGAAGAGTCACAAGAGAACATCAGTCTTCTAGGTGTTACTGAACGTTTCATCACTATAGGTATCTCCTTAGTCATGAGGAGGATAAGGGGGAGGGTTAGAGAGGTTTCTTGCACTTTATATTAATTGTGTAGTTCCATATTATTACAGATTGTAGAACTTTAATGTGATCTAATTCTTATTCAACTAATATAATGTTGCTCTTCTATTTTAAAGTTTTGTTTTTACTTAAAAAAAAATAACTTTAAAAAAAAGGAGTTAGAAAAATAGAAAAGTTATCTTCTGCTCTAAAACTACCAGAATGCAGGTTATTATGCAAATGTAGGAAAATGGCAGAATCACCGTAACATGTATATGATGCCATTTGATATGGTCTCTTAGCTAATACAATTTGAAGGGTTGTTCTCTTCTCTGTATTAACAATGAAACATTAAACAGAATGGACACAGTGTTTTGAGGCTTTGCCTCTAAACAAGTTTGAACGTACACTTGTACAGTGATGTACTGCAATGTCCTTGTATCTGTGAATGGACTTTTGGCAGAAAAGTACTATTCTCTATATAACCCACTATGTAGAGAGATTGTGAACAGTTTCAGAAATATTCTTTGTTGGTGTACTGCTGTTAAAAAAAAAAAAAATAAAAATGCAATTCACATCAACTGCTGAAAATCTCTGATGCATTTTCTCTAACATAGACAGCAGCTTCCAAAAATATTTATGAGTCTGCTTTCTGATGAATGCTTGATATCATCCCTTAGGATATGATCTCTTTGTTGGATTAAAGACACTAGTCCTTGCATTAAATGATGTTGTTTTTTTTCATCCTAATACTCTTTACATGTATCTCTTTTAGATGGTGCCGTCTATTATAGCGCTCAGCCTCCTTACGTTTATCTTCCCTATGAAACAGCTATTGGAGTTCACTGAACAAATTTCTAGATGATTTTCCACCAACAGTTTGCAGGTTCTGAAAAATCCATTCATATCAAAACCAGATTCCCTTCGCTCCGTATGTGTGTGCGTGCACGTGTGTGTGTGGTATTTTTTATGTTGACCTGAAGATTTGTTTTACTACTGGACCCGTGTATCTACTTAGGGGGTTGTATTCCCATTGTGCTGTTTACTCCCATGTTGTCTGATCCATCAGCAATCTAATTCACAGATAGTATCATAATTCATGGTGTAATAGATCTTCCATGCTGTTTTGTAGGGGAAACTTATTAAAGATAAAAATCTCATGTGGCAGTTGCCCTTTCAGCAGTTTAAGTTTTTGATTCTTGCTTTCCATCTTAAATGTATACTGGTTATGCCTTGACACCTCTCCTGCTACATTCATTTTTCTGTGCTCTTTCTGTCAGACTGACATGAATCTGGTTGCTTTTAGATTTTGCCATTGCTTTCAAAGCATCTAATCTGGGCAGCAAGTTTTATTTCCTTTGGAGGGTAAGCTTTACTTACTGGTTGCTTCCTCAAATCTTAAACTTTTTTGCACAGGAAATTTACAATTTACTATAAAAATTGGCTGATTAGAAACTGTACTGCCTCAGTGCTTAGACTTCAATCTGCCATGACTGCTTGTCCCAGATACTCTAATTCTGTTCATTTTGTAGGTCTGTTGCAGAGTATTTAGTTATCAAGACTTTATTTTGAAGGTAGAATTAGAATGTAGTTTAAAGGAAATTGAAAAACTATTATTCATTCTGCCTTCTTCTAAATACATATTTTTTAACACAGGAGCATTTTGAATTTTTCCTATGTAGCAAATATTTTAACAGGAAATTATTTAATAGTTTGCTTGTTTCTCTTCAGTTGGTCTCCTCAGTTGATCAGAAGCTTTAAATGTCAACTTTGATAACTTTTTGCTAATCATGAATAAAATATTTCTAGAAGTCATTTACTTTTTAAAGTCAGAGCAAGCATAAAATAGTTTAAATCCAGAGTGTTTTTCAGAATAACTGACTATGCGACATAATCTAAGCAGAAATTGAGATGTGTTAGGGAAATGAGTAGAGATTAAGGCATGAGTTCATATGAAGAGGGTCTTGGCATGTCACATTTAACTTGGGTATTACAGACTAGCATCTGAGTAAACAGAAGTTTGGGCATAATAAAGAAACAGAAGAATTTCCAAGAAACATGTTCCATTCCTGATACCTCAGAATAATAATTATAGATGGCACTTATGATGAACTGGAATTTGCAGAAACTTTTGGAATAATTGGATAAACATTTGTAAAATGAACAGCTACCATAGTGTCTTAAAAGGTAGGCCTCGAAGAAAATGCCAGAGATCTAGTCGTTTGTCCTAATCCTAAATTATACACAAACATAAGTATTGTTCCCGAATACTACACAGTTACAATCAAAGCAAAACAATAGTGTGTGCACACAGGATCATAACCTGAGTGAAGTTCACCAACTGAAATATGAATTTGGGCTGAGAAGTGAAATCTGAAGTAGGTTACCAGTAGTAAATAAATAAGGTTTTGAACTGCAATTCTAAGGTATTTTTGATAGATGCTTGTGTAACTTATTTGTGAAAGTTTCTTTCAAGGTGACAGCTCTGCAGTTTCCATGGTGCTAATTCCACCTCATAACTGCACCTGTTAAAAACATGACATTTTGTAAAGTTTGGGAATTTAAAATTTATTGAGAATGTATCACATAGTTTTAGACAGGAATTTGAAATTTGACAGAGGAAAGGTAGTTATGCCAGGGACCTCCTTTCAAAATTACTTTGCTATCAATTTAAGAATTTATTCTAGTTATGTACCTCTATATATTTCAGTTTATATATTTGTAATAGCAACTTGTTTGAAGAATAATATCACTGTCTTCCAGGATTCTGGACAGTATATTCCAGCCTCCATTTACCTTCTCCTTGTATAGTTTAGGCTTATTGCTAAGGCAGTGGTAATCAGACATTTCTCCCTGTGTTGTCCTGTCCTCAGGGTCCTTCGTTCACATTGCTTCTCTGAGAACTGCTTAGCTAGGATGCCACAGAGTCGACTTGCTACGTCAGGGATGAGAGCTGAATCTGCTCTGCACTGACTCTTGCTTCAGAAGATGGATATAGTCAGAGGAATCGAGCTTGACTGTTTCTGTGCTGTCCTCTCCCTTCCTGACCCTGACTGAACCTTCCCTACCTTATCTCCCTGTGATGCACTAGCAGCATCACCCCAGCATCGTGCTGTTCCTACCTGTCTTGGGTGCTAGATCTTTGCTCCCTTCTACATTCGCCCTAGAAGTCTGACGTAAGGAGATACAAGGAAGATATGCTGTGGAAGGAAGCAGAGGAGTAGAAATAATAATGTTTTGCTAAGCATAACTCTAGAGTAAATCTCTGTAAAAGAACAGTTGCGTAGGCCCCTTTATCCTTGCTTGCCCTGTTGTGCTGTGAGGGGTTAGAGGAGGAGGAGAAAATTTTTCTGAGGAACCAGCCAGAAACTCTAGCTCAGGTATGACCAAATGTTGAGCAAAATACTCAAAATCCATATATGACCAAGGGTCAGAAAGAGTGTGACGCATTTCTTAGTAGGCCCAGATTGCAGGATTGCAACATTTACAGGAGTTGCAATTGGGGCATCCCCAAAGTTCTGGCTGTGCTATGTTGTGAAGTTGGCATGAGGTTCAGTCTTTATCAGCTGACTGGACATGAAATGTGTGTGGGAGAACTGTCCTTGTTTAACTTCATATCTTAGTACAGAAGAGTAATGGGACAAATACTGAAACAATAGTAATAAGGGTAAAGTGCCATGAACAATAAACAAAGTCAGTCATGTTAGAAAACTTTTTTTTAAAGATTTCAGTAGAGTAATGTTTTACTTAATGTAAGCTTTTAAGAAAGAGTTTAGTACTGTGCCTCACAAAATTTTGTTAATGTTACTCTATGTGAAAATTGTTGATTGCATTAAAAAGTAATTGTAGGGACAGTGAAGGGTAAACATAAAACATTGATTTTAATTAATGCTGCAACTAGGTGCTTCTAGGATCTACAGTACAAGTAAATGTAACGTATTTACTAGGGATCTAGTAGAAAGATTGAATACTACATTATGACCGTCTGTGAAAGGAATTAAAATTAGGATGTTCAACAAGTACAGAGGAGCTTATAATACAAAAGGACAGAAAGAGGTTGGAAGTATGGGCAAGAGATAAAAAAAATAAGTGCTCTGGAAATATCTAAATGAAAGCATCTGAAAATATGCAAAATATGAATATTCAGTGGTAAAAAAGTTTTAACATGTCCTTTTCTACAAAGCTAAACAAAAGTATATACAAGGTAATTTGAACAAGACAGGTATACAAGAGAGCAGAATTAAGGTTGTGTGGGCAGCCATTGCATGAACACCCTGAGGACATAATTTTCTTTCCGTTGGGCTATTTGACCTTGCAGTGCAAAGGCTGCTGTGTGCATTGAGTTGGCCCATAAGAAGGAACTTTGGGATTTTATACCAGGTGAATCAGCTCAACTCATTTCTGTATTTGAAGGACAGACCTAGATCCAGTGGAATTTAATTTGATGTCTTATAACTAGAGGATCTGGTTTGCATTGACTCACCTGAGCCTTGTCCATTTATTTTAAGGATCTAAGAGCAGCAGATTCCATCCTTCCCTGTGACTAGAAGTATGTGTAGACGAGAGGTATAGACTTTGGGGCTGACTTTGTCCAGTAGAAGAGTTCAAGAGAAAATGGTGTCTTGTAGAAGTCAGAGAGATGATGTGAGGAAATAGGCTTTCATCATTCTGTGAGCACCACTGGGGTGGTGAGCTGCATGGGTGGGTATCCTTACAACCTAGCCAGCTTCCAAGCCTTTTATACCAGAATGGTTCTTTTTAGCCCTGAAAAGCATGGAAAAAGCTTGGTAGATCTTCAGGTACGAACAATCCAGTGCAGAAGATACCGGTGAGCATTACAGGGCACCTTGAACTTTGAGAAAGGAGAAAAAACCACTTCAATCCATGTGGAGCAGTTCTGTTTGCTTTTTAGCTAAAAAGGGATTGGTGCTTGGATTGAGGGATTTGTGTAGTCTGTATCCTCAAATAAGAAGACTTCTGTCTGAAGTGTATATATTTATGGCTTCTAAATTAAAATTACAGTTTACCATTTAATGTAAAATTTGGTGTTTGTACCTTGTTTTCATCTGCATGCAGGATTCAGGACTGTTTTCTTCATCTAGTCATTTTGTATGGAATTCTGTGAAGTCATGCTTGAATTCTTCTAAAAAATGAACAAAGGTTGCTATATTATTCTTTGATTATAAAATTAAATTTAGACCTGAATATCCAGTTCAAAGCTGGGGAATAATTTTCTGTAGCCAAAACAAAGGGCTTGGTGGTGGGCGGAAGGAAAAGCTGGGTCATGACAGCTTATGGAGACTGCCAATTTATTGATCGGATGCCAAATAACATGAGTGAAGTTGCAATGTACAGTTTTTTTCCGATAGCAGAACATAGAAATTACCCCTAATACAGGTTAAAAAGCATCCCACAGGTGTAGCGTTGCATTCCAGCGGCGAGGCTGGCCCTAGCTTTGTTGAGGCTTCTTGTTCCTGGGACTCGCATTGAGAGGCAGGTGAGCTGGTGAACTTCCACTCATCTGTCTGATACTGGCACATCGCCAAAGCCATGGAAACATCATCTCCCTAGAAAGGCATTAACAAGTTTTTTTGTTTTGTTTTGTTTTGTTTTGTTTTGTTTTTTTCAACTATACCAAAAAAGCATTAGTGATTGTGGGGATCCTGGTTTTCTCCTATTCATGACTGTGCATCCACTTTGGTCCCTTCCATGTCTGGCTGAATTTTCAGTGCCTTAAACGAGATTTCTAAGTGGGTTGAAAATTGACTGAGATACTCAGCATGTCTCCAGACAAATTTTTTTCAACTATTTAACTACTGGCGTATTGGCAAAGCAATTACATGGCTGTGAATTGAACCGGTCTTCATGTTACATGCTGACGTGTTTAGATCTTCTACAGCACACACAGTTTCACCTGTTTTCTTCATCAGCACATTCAGTTCTGCGGAAACAGATACATAAAATGGATGTGTGGGATTGACAGTTCTTCCAGGTAGCAAATGCCTTCTGCTGCGGCTGGGACAGGGAGAATTCCCACAGCAGAAGACAAAGTAACTTATCATCTCAAGAGGCACAGAGTAACGGTTACTGTCTGTAGGTTGTATGTTATTTACAGCCAGAAAGTTTAAGATAGATGAATTTATATAGCACTAATGATCTTCATGTAAGCTTCTTAGCTTAGTTTCTCAGTCTTCGTGTAACTTTCTTAGCTAACTTTGCTGACCTTGTTAGAGATGTTGAAGGCTAAAATGATTCTACACTTAAATAGGCTCTCACCATTTTACCAGGTTTTGACCTCTTGAATTTATATATCATATGAATTTGTCATAAAATATATAAACTCTGGAAAGCATCTCTCATCTCTTGGCATTGCTTATGTTTGGTATTACATTTTTTTAGGCGTTACTGGTTCTAAATGCATTTTCGCTGCTTTGTAAAGGTATGAGTCTATTACAAGAAGTAGGTGGATGGGGCGGAAGGGGGCCAGAAATCACATAATTTCATTTCTTAATGCTATTTAGTGAGAATCTGGGCTAACAAGAACACAATTCCTTTTACTGAAATGATACAGTTGATCTAGCCTCATCATTTACTAAAATCAACAACTGGTCAGATCAGTTACTAGTCGTTTAACTTTCCCTCATCAGTCACTGTCTGCAGTAGGAGAACCTAAGGGGAGACTGTGCTGGCTGCTGCTCTTGTAAGAAGTAAATCTTTTAAAAGTAGTTTATAGGCCTTGCTGCAAATGTCAGAACAGTGGTTCATTTTGGCCTGTGTACTGCCTCTGGAAGTTTCCAGTAACTGCTTCAGAGAAGGACTTACTTCTCACAACACTTCAGTAAGCAGATATGGAATAACTTGTTCAGAGGGAATTGTTTTTATAAACTACAATTTAAAGTTGGTATATACTTGATACACTTCTTCAATGATTCTTCCAAACTCTTTTGGCCAGTTTCGCAGGAATTTAGCTCCACCATAATTACCACAAGTTTAGGATTTGGACCTGTTTTTTTGTTTGGCTTTTGCTTCCTTATTTTCAGTATATATAATCTACTAAAGGTGTTTGTTAACCACTAAATGTTTAAACCATTTCTATGAATCCACCTTATATATTCTTTTGGGGTTTTTTAATTAAAGAAGTAGAACATATTGGAATTTCTTAATGCTCTTTGCTGTTACATTTTCATCCTAGGAAGTGGACTCTGCAGTGTTTCTCCAAGCTGTATGAGTGAGAAACTCTTCCATTGCAACCTGATGATTCCAGATGTCTTAAGCTATATAAAACTTTGAACAATCGAGAAAGTCATACCCTAAGATAGTGAAGCCTTCCAAAGAAGATTCATTCTTTAAAGTTATGTGTCCCTGAAGAAGAATTAATGTCTGTCATTGACTGAGGTCTTCAATCCTGTTCCTGTAGTTAAGGAGGGAGGTACCTTGGCACTTACAGGTAGCGTGAGAGACAGCAGTATTTATGTCTTTAGTTAGACTGCAGCTTAAAAAAACAGAATTGCATAGGGTTTATACATAGTTGACTGAAAAATGGCCATTTTATTAGGTGCTAGTAGTGTATATGTGACCAATCCTTTTGCGTACTTTTCATATGAAATAATTTGAGAGACTATTACTTCTAATCCTTTAATTTTGAAGGATTAAAATAATCCCCTTTTCACATATGAATGAATTGATGCTGTTCTAGGACTGGGCTTTTTGGAGTATGATTCAAGTTCAGATTCTTACCACAACCACAGCCTACCTTGATGAACAGCTAATGGACTAATGCATTTTCACCCCTAGCTCTCACATGTTAACTTCTATCAAAATGCTTGTCTTCTGAAAAGTTTCTAAATCTCAAAAAGCATCTAGGTTCACAACAGTTACAGGATTAGAGTTTGCCTCTCCTGCCTTGCTGCTCAGGCCCAGGGGGGACAACCAACTGCTGCAAAGTGTTTTCTTCACTTGTGACTGTGTCTTAAACCTAGTGGTTGCTGTAGTAGTACATTTCTTCCACCACTGGGACATGACTGAACTTTCCCCCTCCAGCTCCCCATCATTGGAGTTCACTAAATGGGGCCATAAATACCCTATTCCAGTAGCATGCTGGAAGTTTTTAAGTATTTGAGTGATTCCTGCATGTGAAAACACTATAAAATCATACTAGTGATAACTGTCTTTGACCATAGTGCCTGTTAGCAGGAGATTAACCTATTTGAACAGGTTGCTGAGAAACATTCCTGTTATATAACTTCTGAACTCTCATTTCATGGTGATACATTTGGATATGATAAGCATAAATTTTCTATTAAGCCACACAAAAGTTAAAATTCAAGGAAACCTGCAAATGTGGTTTGTAATAAGACAGTAAAATATTATTTTAAAATTCAGAAATTAATTTTGTGTTCAAGAAAATAGTTTCCTCCACAGCTGTTTTGGATAGGTTTTCTTTCTGCTGTCTTCCTGTACTGCCAGGGACTCTTAAACATTGTTCTGCAATATTATCATTGCTGGAGCTTCTCATGATCAGAGCCTGGTATTATAATCATAACTTATTTGCCGGATGTAAATGGATAGTAGCTGAAACCAAATTTCTCTTCACCTGCATAATCAAAAAATATTATTTGGATTCCTAGAGGTGAAAGGAGGCAAGCTGAAACTTCATCTTTGAAGAGAAAATTTCAGAGGCACTTTGTCACTGTCATGTCGTGGTGCAGACATCTGTCAGACTCTATTACAAATCCAACTTCCTTATTCGATGAGTTACTCAATTTGCAAATTGAGACCTCTCTGCTTTGTTAAAAATTATCACTGCTCATCCGAAAACCCTAAGTGTTTAAAAGTATAAGATGACAGCTTGAACGCTTAGGGATGTGGACTGTCCTTATAAGGACAAATTACCTTTCTGGATGTCACATTTAAATGTTTGGCTGCCTATCATCTACAGGGAATTTAGTATGATAAATCTTTTTAGATCTCTGAGAGTTGAGGAATTGTAAGTGAAATGCACGAAAGGTGTTTGAGGTTCAATTTTTCTTCGTGTGCACCTTTTACAGAGTAGGCTTCAAACGTCTCTGATTTCAAGTACTGTAAGTAGAAGATATTGCTTGAGGTCATCTCCTTTATTCAAAAATATGAAACTGTTGTCTTTCTTTTTCATCTAAATAAGAAACTTTCTGTATTTACTAAATACATGTATTAGTTTGTTTTCTAGCATACTAGCATGAATCAGGATGGATGAAGCTAAAGATTAAAAGGTTAATTTTTTTACTTGTGTGACAAACATACAAAGATGTAATTGTAGAGTGGATCTGGCCCATCATTTTAATATCCCATTTTGTAATTTCATTGTCAATCCCAGTAATATTTGCTATTCTTATGGGAATGAAGATATATGTGTCTTTTTATTATTTACATTAAAACCAGCTATTCCTAAATGCTAGGTGTTGATTATATGGATGCTCCCGTGGCAACAAAAATGTGTTTTCTTATTCTCATTTCTTTGATTTATGTGTATTTTCGTGTTGCTTTTCTTGCATTTTTGTTGAGATAGATTATAACTTTTAGTGGTATTGATGTAATTCTTGCTGAATATATCCCATTAGCTAGGTGCCATTCATCTGCAGGCATTCTGCTCCCATCCAGTGCTTTATATATGTTTATTTTATTTAGGAAGTGGATTGCACTCAGAGGAAAACAGCTTTGATTTCCTGACATATACCACCAAAAATCCTGCAACCTGTTGTGGGATATGAGAACCACTTCAATTTTGCTTACTGCCGTCCTTTTTTAGTTCAGATTGAAAACTGAACATTTTTTCTAAAGAGTGTTCAGCTAAATGACTGTCTTCAGCTCTGTGCCAGCTATGGTTTCTTCCTTCATGGCTTGAATAAAGGAGTAGAGGAAGCAGCTTTGACAGGCCTGAAATATCCTTGGGTTTGCCTATTATGAAAAAGAAGAGCTCAGTAGGTTGCTTCTTTCTTTCTGGATCTCAGAGGTGCGACAGCTTTGTTCCCTTCAGTACCAGGGATGCTCCCCTACTGAATGAATTTGGCTAGGGGTTTGGGGAGAGGTGGCACATGAGTTGGTTGTTTGGTGTTGTGTTTTTTTTTTTAACCTCTAGACTCTTACAGCCAGTATCTACTGGCCCTAAAATGGTGAGCTATTTCAGAGTTAACTATAAAAAAATCAAGTTACTCTGGATTACTGAATTTGCATATGAAATCTTTCGTGCTAAGCAAAAATCTTTAGCAGGCCTGGAAAGAAGGACGTACCTGCTCCTCCTCTAGCAAGATATTGCTGAGACGATTGTGCTGAGTGAAGCCCCATTAGGATGTGTGATAGACCATGAGGCAAGTGCTGATGGATACTGTGCAACTGGATTCAAACACCACAGCTACTCCGTACGCTGCTGGCATGGATACCAAACCTTTGGAAGTTTCAGATGCACTCCCGTGTGTGATCCTGTGCCCAGCTTCAGAACCGGTGTCTCAGATGACATCAACCCAGGACTGCCTGAGGTCTGGAGGTGAAGAGAGTTTTCCTTCTGAAGTCCCATCACTTCTCTGATTTTCTGAGGGGGATCATTAGGACTCCTTGTGGGCTCTGGAAATAGTCCATAATATAAAGCAAAGTAAATATGAGGTTTGTGAAAAAATCCCAAAAGACTGTGACCGGGAAGAACTTCTGTGGTAGAGAAGCACATCTCTGCACAACTGGGAGCACCTACAGCTTGGTGCTCGGGCCTGTCAGAGAAGCCTTCTGGCTTCTCCCAGAGAAGCTGGGAGGCTTGGGTCTTCTTGGCCATCTCTACTTGCAGATCTCTTAGCACTGTCACCTTTGACAAAGCAGTGAGTGTCAGCTCCTTACTCTGCTTAACAGTATGCAAGCAAATGAAGCAAATGAATAGCATGGAAAAAGAAGCCGGGATAGGTGGTCCTGGCACAGTTTAGTTTCCCTCAGCTAGAAACTGTACAAAAGAATCAAGCTGCAGCTTTTTCTCATCTCTCTAGCTGTTGCTGATTTGGCTTTGAATGTGTTAGTCCTCAGATATTCTTCAAGTGAAACAGAAGTAAATATGGCTTACATTTTTTTTTTCTGTTGTTGTTGCCTTGCTGCACACTTACCTGCAGCACAGGCTTCACCGCAGAATGTTGCTTGAGTTCTGAGCATGACAATGGCAATGTTAATTTTGGAGTTTATGGACGAAGTCAGGGATGAGCTTTGGTGGTAAGGGTTTGAGAAAGACATCTATCTTCTCCGTACATGCAGAGGTCTCAAGTATTTTTTTTAGCTTGCAGGAAGATGATGAGGTGTTGTAAAGCACTTGGAAAATTCACAATTTTAACTACAAGTAAGTCTGATCCAGTCCTGACACAAGTCAGTTCTCTTTACCTTTTTAATGTCTAGAAATACATTAGAATTTCGTCAAGGCCTCAAGATGAGGGTTGTTTATCTGAGTTTGCCTAATTGCTCCAAATTAAAAGAAGAAAAAAGAGCTTAACTGTGGCAAGGTGAAGGGGAAGGTCTCTTGGTTTTATAAGATCTACTTCTTAATCCAAAATTTAGAAGTAGAGGCAGAGAATAGCACTGACTGATGAATTCTGAGTAGTGGATATATAATACTATATGACAACAGAAAGGATTTTGATCATTTACGAGTCATTTTACAGGCTCTTCTATCCTGAACCTGAATGAATCAAGGTGTGAAGGAGTTTGAAATACATTGTTCTATGTTAAATTTTTCTACAGTTTCCAAATTCTACCAACTGACCATGAGTAAAGGTGTGAAAAAGTGGAGTCTCTCCCCACCCAGAAGATGGAACTAATTTGCTTCCAGAGCATGATTCAGGTTTTAGAAATTGTAGTACTTCCTACTGAAGTCTTTCCTTGTAATCTCTAAATAGTATTTTTTCTGCCTTGTTCATTTGGGTTTCTAAGATTTTCATTAAAAGAGACCCTCAGCTGTGCCTACATATCCATCCAGGTCACCTGGTCTTAAACTAGATGTAGAGTGCTATCTGTCATAGTCACCTACTTTTTTAGCCACTGCCCGAAACTGCAATTGCTAGAGCATGTTTCAGAAGTGCAATATCAAACCTGCTCAAAAAGATGACAGACCTGAACCTCAGTTGGGTAGTTGGTAGGGTGTTGTCTGCTTACATGTAATTTTACAAACTTTTCAGCATAATCAGAGGTTCATACAAAAAACATTTCACACAACGACCTTTTGTTGATTTTCAACACTCTCAAGGTGGGGCACATAATTTGGTTACACTCATTCATATGTAGAGTGGGGTTTTGTTATTTGTTTGTTTCTTTCTTTACTTTATCAATATTACTTCAGTACAGGTTACTTGCTTGTGTTGGTCATGTTATTTAACTCCTTAAGAAAATCAGTGCTGATTAAATAGTGAGTGGAATGAAGCAATTTTTAGTATGTGGGATTCCCAATATGTTGAGTCCTAGTAAAATGAAGAGCATGTCACACCAACTATAATTGTTTTGGTTTTGATAAGACTGACTGAAAGCCAGAAGACTCACTGTGATATTTTTGTATACTGGAGATGTGCTACAGCTACAAATCTGAAGGCTATCGTGGTACAGAAGCAATGCCTGCCTGTCCTCCATGAGTTACAATCTTTGCAAATTTGGCTGAATGCCACTCATAAAATAACTGATTTTTCTAAGGCTGGACAGCACATGAGTGACAGAACTGAGACTAAGACTAGTTCCCGACTGCCCTTATAGTACCAGGTCCAGTGAGGCACCTTACGTCCCTGTAAATGATTTATATGTGTAATACTGCTTTACCCTGTGAACTAGCATATCAGATAGGAAGAGAGACCCAAATCTTACAGGATTGGCCAAGGCTCTGTTCAGTCTGTCCACTGTGTGGAAATACAGTCATCATTGTGTGACCTGGGCAGTCTGAGGCATATTTGGTCCCCTCTAAGAATAAGAAGAGTAAGCAGACTAAAAATACCAAAATACAGGTGTCATGTGCATGCTTACATATTAGTTTGCTCTGGAAAATCATGGGTTTCGGGTAGATGTTTGGAAGATGGAAGGCTATGACTTAAAATGAGGAGAGGAAGAAACATTGAGCATTGAAGAGTGGCAGAGGAGGAGAGACAAAAGGAAAAAGGGGAAAGAAGTGCAGGTAGAAGGGTGGGAAAAACAATTGGCCCAATGTAGCAGCAGGTTATTGAGGTAGGAGGAGAATAGGTAACTGGTGACCATCAGTCAAAGAAGTACAAATATCACTTGCTCAAGTTGTCATAATTTTGACTTTTGAAGTCAAAAGTTCCCTTGCAGCGTTGCGATTCTCATGTATAGAGTAGGGAAATTTCAGATTTTTTGCAGAGGGAAGATGCGTATGTGTGAATTTTGCTCAAATGCAGATCATCTTTAATGCTACAAATGGAAAATTATATATATTGTATGGTTTTCATATATTTCTACAGTTACGCTATAGTTTCCTAAATTACTTTTCTATTCTCTGATAAAGTAGATTAAGTGGATAAACTACCTTCTTCAGAATTATAAAATAAAATATATTCTGCTTTTGTTATTTGATAAGCAAAAATGTAGTTTACAAAGTTATATGATGCTAATCTCAGTTTTCATGGACTCCATGGCTTGGTTATTTTTTTTTGTATCTACAAAACAACATTTGTTTGGTTTGGTTTTACTGAATGTGTGCAGTATTGACACAATCACTGAAAAATGTTTCATTTTCCTTCTCAAATGTTTTACTAGCTTATTTCAGGGAAAACAAAAAATGAAAGCATCTTTTTTAAAGAAAAAGATTTGATTTCATTGTCTGTAAAATTCTTAACGTATACAGTTGAGTCAGCTATGTAGAGTAACATGGGCTTCAGTGGTGATACTATCCTGAGAGGGGAAAATGATATCGCAAGAATGGAAACAAATGTGTTCTCTCACTCTGGTCATGAAGCTTTTAATTCCACACTTGGGGAAACATCAGGATTTACTGGGGTCAGTTGTATTCCACTGGGATATGTATTATTAAAGTGTGTATATATGTGCATATAAGTGTTGCAGGGAAGAGTAGAAGGTCAGAACATAGTTTGCAGTTTTATTACATTGCATTAGATTTACCTTTTAAAACGTATTTGTTCTCAAAATCAGACATAAAACAACCCCCCAGCACATGTATTTACTTGATAAATATTTAAGTAGTTGCATTTACCCTTCAAATACAGTATGTACGCTTATTGTAAGCAGGAATATGAAAACAGCCATCCTGGGTTTTTTTGGTTTAAAAGTTACTTTTACTGGTTTTGTCCTGTTGGACCTTATGTACTTTAATTTTTATAATCATTTTAGTAACTTATTTTCAGAACGCCTGTCATAGAACTTGTCTTACAGTGCCTATATGTTTAGTTGTGTGTGACACGTGGTCTAGATCTCCTTTCCTAGTTTCTTACCTTGCATACCTTCTACTGGATGGAAACTGGGCTGGACTCTCTTTTGAAATCCCACTGCATTGTGTCGCACTGCCAGGGCACTGTGATTTCAGAGTCAGCGTAGCCACCCATGAAAGGATTACTTTGTTATGGCTGGGGTAAAAGGGGTACCCCCAGGACTTATTGCTCAGATTTGGGCTGGAGGAGACAAGAAATGTTAGTGCAAAGGCTCTTCACAAGTGCACCAGGGACCAACCCACCATAAGTTTGCAGCGTAGTCAGCAAAGCACAGAAATTACTTGAAAACAACTTTTATACAGTCATGTTCTCCTCCTATCGTGTGCTTTATTCTTGGAGGTGATAGCAAAAGAGTGAGCTTGTGTCTGCTGTTTTCAAATTCAGTCTGTTAATATAATTCAATACTTAGAATCACTTCTATGAACATAAAGCTATTTACTCCCAACTTACAAAAAAGTTGTGGAACTACTCTCAAACTTCATGCTTGTACCTTTAATAGTATATTAGAAATTAAGTAATATTAACATGAAATATCCACTGCAGTTTTATTTAAGTTTTCTTTTTTAATTTAAAATTATATGGAAAAAACATAATCATTTTAATGTACATGTTACTTAAGGCTGGACAAAGTTGAAAGAAAATGTAATGCATATTAGGTATATAAATGGCAGAAAGATCCCTCTGCTCTGTCCATATCCTGTGTTCTTCATTCTGCCTGCAGGATCTGAGCCCCAAAAGGAAAATATAATGAAATATTTTTTAAATTTTTAAGTTTTTTTTCCTTCTTCCTGAACAATTTACACTGATTGGATTGCAGCCTGAAATTTCCATTTTAGCTGCTGTTGCTTTGAGTAAAACAATTACTTTTTATTAAAAATGTCAATTCAAATGATTATTTAAATCTGGCTTAAATAAAAAAAAAAAAAAGAAAACAAAACTCTTTGCTAGTTACTGTTGTTTTACATGGGATTCTGTGCTATGGAAACTGGACATAATTTTATTGAATTGATTTTCTTTTAATTGGTATTAATGAAAATTACATGTGTGTGTAAAGGGAGGATACAATTCCTTAAGGGCCTTAAATTGTCCTGATACACATGTGCAATTTCCATTACTCTTAATGGGAGTTGCGTTTTTCTCAGTGGTGAGAATGAATTCCTTGGGCCCAGATTGTGGATAACCTTTGTGGAACTGGCAGCATAATACTATTTTGGCAGGAATGCAGGAAGGGAGCTTTTGCAGTACTCAGAAAGGGGGTCAGAGTCATGAGCCAAGGCACAGGCAGGGCAGCGCCCCGGTTCCTTCTCCCCTTCACCCAGCTCCACACCTGCAGCCTGCAGAGCTCACTGCCTTTCCTTAAGTGCTCCGTCTCCCATTCCTGAGCTCTTGAAAGCATTTTAGGTACTCTAATCTGAAGGAAAACCCTAGTTAGACTCCTCAACTTCTAGAAACCACTGGTGAGCCCTTAATGTGTATGAAACTTCAGTTCCAGAATGAGTTATTTTCATTTTTGAAACATTCTCTTAATAATTTAACCATGATGGCAGTTACAATGAATTGTAACAGCAAACATATAGAAACAATTAACCTGGTGTATGAACCCTGGGGTAAAGATAATTCAGTTCTTTGTGCCCTTCCCATGTTCCTGTCATCAAATTCATTTTACATAACATCCTTTTAAATGTCAGTAGATCTTCATTTTTATAAATCCAATATCAGTATACCACAATGTTAATCTAGTCAGAGTAAGTACTTCAGTCAGAGTAAGTTAATCCAGTTGGAGTAAGTAGTTCAGTATTTTTATTTTAGTCTTCATTGCAGAGATACATAACTTGCCTTAATTTGGGGGAGAGGGCGTTTGGTCTCAGTCAAGAAATAAAATATGAGTTGTCAAACTACCTGAAGGTGCAGCTTCTTTGACCAGGAACGGCAGATTGGGAAACAGTAAATGATTGAAGAAAATAATCTAATCCATTATTATGACATTTCCTGGTGAGTTTGGTTTGTGAAATCAATGTTTTGATTTGATCTTTAGGTACTGTCCTGTTGTTTACAAGGGGGGAAAAAAAAAAAAAAAGTTAGTTATACAAAGTCTGATAAATGTGATAATAAAGAGTGAAAGACTTCTTTCTTTGACCATAATTTCTTGATTTTGGCAGTGTATATTCTACACTGATGGGAGTAAGCATAATTTTATCAAAGAGGCTGCATTCCTAACTCTTTCTCCTAATTTCACTGTTTATGGAAATATATTTCTTGTTGCAGTAATATGCACACTGGAGTATCAGTATGTAGGGACAATGGAATGAGTTGAGGGATTTACTGATTTACTCTGATACTTTTTTTTCATAGTGCTTATGCAATAGAAGTTAGTATAGCATTAGAATTTCAGTCAGTCCAACCATTGGCAGTGATTTATAACCAGAGTTTTAAATGAAATTGGGAATTAGGGGAGAAACATTATTTTCTAGTCAAGTCAAGCAGCTGTGTTGTGGACAAGGGGTATTTCTTCTTGACTTGTACCCAGTGTGTGTGCATCAGGAACTCCAGTCTGAAGGAGCTTGTAATTTTAGCAGTAATTGCCATTAAAATTCCATTTCTACCTGTTAAAATGATGAGAGGAAAATGTAAGAAAAACAGATGCTCTGACCACATAGAGCCCAATAGATCCCGTGTAAGGTACCAAAAGTTCTCCCCTAATGGGATTCAAGAGTGTGAGCTTTTCTTGCATCATTTTTTTGCTCTCTGGTGCCGTATTAAAATATTTACTTGTCTCACCAGTAAGCGATGAGGGCATTCCTTTCCTGGTACATAATGAATACCAGTGCTTTCAACTGTTATTTCCTCCCACTCTACTGACAGCTGAGGAACTTTGCCAGGGACTGGCTCTATTAGTTGTCTTCCTTACTGGCACTACTGTTTCCACTGTGGCGATGTAGACGCTTGGCTGCGGAGTAGAAGACCCTGCACCAGAGTTGATGCCCCATCCAGCTCCACTGCATCTGCTCCCCATGCACGCAAGGAGCGAGGCAGGAGCTAGACCATGGCTGAATTCCCACCTCCCTCACAGGGGAGTGGATAAAAATAATAATTTCTGTACCAATATTTAAGGAGAGGGAAGGGACTACCAATTACGTGGTCTAAATTGTGTACAGAGGTGCAGCGCAAATGTCAGAGAAAGAATGATTCAAAGATGTGGAACTACAGCAATATGATAAATTTGGAGTGTGTACTTACCAAAAACAGATCTTTCCGATCTAGCTTGATACCTGTCTTTAGTAAGCTTGTTTGATACCTCTTTCTTTTGAAAAAGGAAATTTGTATGGTTGGATTTCAAATAAATATCAAATAAGGTGCCACCTGAGAATTGGTTCAGTTACAGAGATTAGTACAAGAACTCTGAGGTGATAACTCATTAGTTAAAGGGAAAATTAAAAAAGGTTATCTTTAAAAAGAAGTGGTGAGCCAAAAGGTAGAGGTGAAATTCCAGAGTGATCTTGATGCCAATTTTAGTTACTGTTTCCAGTAAATTGCAGGAATAGTCCTTTGGAGTTTGTCGGTAACAGGAGCCATAGGGGCACTCTAAAATTCAGAACAGATTACCAAGTGGTAAAAACTGGATGTTTTTTACAACAGGAATAACAGTAATGGGATGAGATCTGAGAAGAATTACAAGACCATACAAATAGTGATTAATAGTATTTTCACTATAAAGTCAAAGGCTTATTCATTGGAAATAAGTGTAAAATGGTATGATTATTTTATCTGATCACCGGACTAAAACCTTCATATGCTCTTCATGCATGACAGAATGGGTAATGGCAGTTTTAGGGTGAACTAACCAAAGTACTTGCAGCAAAGGGATGTGGAACTATTAATACCATTGAAATTTGCCTGAGACATCTGTCCATCTAGAAGTGTCTACACTCCTGGGTGAAGCAGAAGTTGTGAACAGACATCTTCTCCTAAAAGAAAAGGTTACAATAATCTGACTGAAAATGGAGAAGACCTGTTTTATCTTTACTCTTGGTAGATGGCTAAGTTGGAAAAATTGGCCAAAAAAGAAACTGAAAATGGAAGAAAGATTTCTAAACCTTTAGAGGAATGAGGTTTTGGAACAACCTACCTGTAGAAACAGTGGAAACAAAACATAAATTTCAGAAGTGGCTTGTGCAATGCATGTGACTGACCTTGACACAAGAAAATCCTTGACAGTTTTCTGCAGTCTTTGCAGTATGCCGCATAGTGATTGCAATGAAATGGAGTGCCTACTAAGTACAATTTCAGGCATGTCCATGCAGGTGACCTAAAGCTGCAATCTGTCGTTTCTGCAGCAATTTCCTTAAAATATGATTCTGCCATTTGGGACTTGAGGAGGAAAAGAGTTGGTGTCTTAGAAAACAAGTAAGTCAAAAAACATTCATCGGAAGTAGTTCAGGAAAATAAGTTACGTGCCGTTGATCCAGTGGAATTACCCTGTTGATGTAATGGAAAAGAAAGTAAATGAGGATTGACAATGAGAGGCAATACTTAATATGATACCAATAATCAGAATGGGAAAAAAGTTGCTCACAGTTGAGCTTAATTTAGTAGAATTATGCAGGCTGTTTATGATACAAATTTATGGGCACTGGGTATAATGGAGATTAAACCAATGAACAGAGAATTAATCTGATGATACTAAATTTGTAGATTTTGCAGTCATGAATGGGTAAAGAAGCAATATGAAGTGAGCCAGAGGTAAGAAAAAATATGGGCAGAGTGGAAAATTAAGTTTTCTTAAGAAAATGTGAGTGGATAGCCATATGGAAAAGTAGTCTGAAATACAGGTATCAGAAATACTCAGTATTCAGGAGACTCTTGAAATGGAGTATTGTCAAAATGTTTTGTTGCTGACATTTGCGGTGCTGTGTCATTGACAAAGTCAAGTCAAATTATAACTCGGTTTAGATGCATCCAGACACGCACTAAACACAATTTACTCCGTAAGCAGTGGTGAAACCTCCCTTCCTACTTTTGTTCATTTCTGGGTAACGGAAGTTGTGCTTAGTGAAGAAGAGACAGTTATTACTGCAATGTGTTTGATAAATGGAAAGGAAATATTTATTTGGATATGGACAGTTGGAACAAAGACAGCCTGTCAGGTGCTGACAGACACTGACAGCTTATAAGCATCTGAAAATAGGGTGCTTGAATAAGGTTGGGAATATGAGGATTTCCAATAAAATAGAGAAGGATTAAGGAAAATTTAACCTGAGTGTAAGAGTCCAGTATTTGTTTTTGATAATAGTTAATTTAACAATGGTGTTGGGAGAACAGGGAGAATGCTATAGTAAAGCCTGCAAAATACTTTCACTTGTGCTCTTCTTTTTTCATTCATTCATAACATTTAAAAAACCTTTTCTTTGTGTATTGAAATATTCCAGGCTTGGTCTCTGCTACCAGTTTGACTGAAAGCAATTCAACTATTTATGAGTTATAGGAGTCAGAAAATTAGTGTTCCTTTTACAGATTGAGTCATATGTCCTCTTTGATTAAGATTTTGGTTTGTTGGGTTTTTTTTTCCTTTCAAAAGCAACTCAGACTTTGACTCATAATACATTAACACAGCCCATCGAGGACCAAAATTGGAAGACGGAAAATCTGTTAAGGCCATTCAGAAAATAACTACAGAACTTATTCAGTTGGCCACTGCTTGGAAGTTTACCAGTATTTAAGAACAACTTGACCAACCAGGCCTCTCAACTGTTGCAATATATGAATCTTTTTCACCTATACTTTCTGACCAGAGCTGGCACTAGAGTCATATTACAACATCTGCTTATTGCAGTGTTCCAAAATGTCATATATGATTTTATCATCAGCAACAGAATAAGATGACCATGCTTAAAAAGAGTGGTGGGGGGGAAAAGATCCTGTAAGTAAGATGATCAATTTTATTTTTATTACACTGTACAATATGAGCATTTGCTGAGAAGATCTTTAATGTATGTTTTGTATTTTCATTCTATGTCATCGTATGTTTTGTTAAAAGGATAATGAAATCCCTGTGTAAATAAGAATGCTGCTCCCATTACGAAGTTACTTGGTTAAACTGTTTCACCAGAAAAATTATGAAAAAGCTTGATGTTGCCATTAGAACAGTTCCCAAAACCTGTGCTTAGCTTCTGTCATTTCTTTGGGTACCCCACCTCCTCCCCATAACGTGTGTGTTTTGTAATTACTTAGTAATAAGGTTGTCTGCACTTCACTTTTATGTCATGGGAAGAGTATATGGATATACCAGGAAAGATGAAGACCAGGCTAGAACTGACACGAGCAACATCGTTCATCTGCATTGTTATGGCATCTGGTCCTTGCCTATGGGTTGTTGAGCTTCCTCTGGGGAAAAGATGACGTTCGAAAGAGGCCACGAGCCTCATGAGTTGCCCTTGCAGTTTGGGTATGGCCTGCAAACAGGGTGGACTTGGACTGTCTGGGTCATCGGTCCCCACTCAGATCTAAGTTTGTTGCTGTCAGAAGGAATTAATTCGTTTGGCTGTTCTTGTAGCATCATTTCCACATTATTTCTCAGACCTTCAAATGCCGTTATGTGTGGCATCCATAATGCCCTGCTGATGGCATTGCTGTCTCTTATTTGGGGAACCCATCCCTGCCTAGTTTATGTTTAGTTCTTGGGGAAGATTTTGGGAAGCTAAAGTGGGTGTTAGGTCTGAGTATGCTGAAGAGCTATCAATAGGAGAAATGACTGCTGTGGTCAGAGACCCAGTGGCTGGCCAGAGCCTGGCTGATCCCCTGAGGTCTGGAAGAAAGTAGAAAACTAGAGAGGAGCAAATCACATGTGCCCAAGGACACAGGTGTGAGCACATGGCAACGTTTCTCTGGAGAGATTTGCAATTTTTCCTTCCCACACATAGGAAGAACCTTCCAAAGGGGCAGCATGAAGCTTTTCTGTGGAAGCATGTTGCAGTGCAGCATTTATTAAATATCATGATGTAAAAATAGGCATGTACATAATAGTCCAAAACTTGTTCCCAGTTACACGAGTTATTATTTATTCCACTGACTTCAATCAGCAAATGAAAACAAAACATACTCCTTAATCTTGAAAAAGAACTAGTGTTAATAGTAAGAATTATTTTGTTTGGTAAGGATAATACAGCCAGATTTTAATTTTATCAGTTATTCTCTAGAACATGTTCTGTATGACATTAGTTCAAAAGAAATAGTATCACTGGCAGCACTTTGAGAGACCAACAGGAAGCAGCTCCTGCAACAAGGCTTTTGTATATTCATCAGCTGCTGTATATTACATACTCCAAATTGCATGAAAAAATGGGGATCTCTGATAACACACATTTTGAAGAGGGATTTACATTTAATAAATGTTTACAAGTATTTTCATAAACTCAGCTTATGACAGTGTTGGCTTCATGTGATTGATTACTCAAATGTTGCCTTTCCTCAAATATAGATTGTGCAGTTGTCTCTAGGAGTTATTTATATTTCCTAGTATTTATGATCTGCAAGGCAGCTTAGTTATTAACATTAGTTATAGCTATTTCTGTAGATATTTATCTGAACCACAAGTTTTTGACACATTTCTTTTTCTTTAACAAGCAAAGCATATCTACAGCTATAAAAATGTTCTCTGATACAGAAAAATATATGTATGATACAGCTATTACCTAGAAATACTCTACTGAAGATGTAGTTTTGATTCCCAGTAAAGTGTAGGTATGCAAACAAAATGCCACTGAAGTAACATTAAAGAAAATTTAATTTGGGGTTTTTTTTTCTCCTCTCAATAGAGAATTTTTTATTAAAGGTAGTCTTCACCCTTCTCCGTTCCTCGCTGTCATCTTTGAGGTGGCAGAATATTGGCAAGCATTTTACTGAAAATAATTTAGTCTTAAATAATATTTTAAATTTATTATTGAGCTTACCTGTTGTGAATTAAGTTACTTAGATGCAAATAGGTGTATGCCTGATAGGATAGTTCAGATATTAAAAATACAATAATGGTATTGTGAGATCTGAACTAAAAGTCAAGTCTCACCTGAATGTGACACAAGGGCAGTATGCAGTGATCAGGGTGTGGTGTACAGCAATTGGACTTGGTGACCAAGATTAATGAAACTCACATGGGTTTTAATTAGTGCAGCTGCAGTCATCAATTATCTAGAGAACACAAATATTGTTATATTTTGGGAAATTCTTGATTTATTTTATTCCATTGGCCAGTAGATTTAGATGAATGAGTTCTCATCATAAACATTCTGAGAAAAACTGCCTGAGGCCATGGTTTATTATTTAGGACACAATCAGTAAGAGTGAGCGCTACTGAAAAAAACATTGTAAACTGGTCTCAGTATTAATTTAGAAAATTTGCTGGAATGTGTGGCCTTGTATGGGTCGTCAAAAACATTAGAGCATCTCAAACAAAATACAGAACAATGTCAGGCGGGGAATGTGCAAGTATTATTGTCCGGCAGCTGATCCATAACAGAATGTCAGTGCATGTACACTTAAAGCAAGTATCAACAACATTTAATTTGACACATAATGTGGTCTTCTTTATTATCCTTTAAGTGCATGTCTTAGAATACTGAAGACTGGACAAGTAGGGAGAAAAGAGCTGAAACATGACAACCCTTTGCAAGTCTGAAAAAAAATCACAGTCTAGAGCTTTTCAGCGGTATATGCATTTTTTTAAGGCAGCTATTTAAAATAGATGCAAGGAAAAAGAACAGGAGGAAGAAGGAAACTTAATTAAAAATTCCTTACTATAGTTTCATTTGAAAATGTCATTTCTCTTAATGTGGTCTGAAACCTGTGGACAAACATTTAAAAATAAATTAATATGAGTGCTAACTGCTAAGAACAACATCTGCATCTGTCATTTAAATTAAGAAAAAGACACAACTATAGACATAAGGATTTTTCAAAAAGTTAAATGATAGTTTGCCTGCATGTACTTTTTTTCTGAATGTTTTGCTATAATTTGCATTTCTCTATTCTAATCCATGGAAAACAAGTTAGGTATGCAATGCTGCTTGAATCCCTGCTCTTATTTTTCACTCAACCAAACTGCTAAACAAGGTGCTACTTAAATATGAACAAGAACTAGAAAGAACATTAACATTCATTTACTGAGAACAGAAGAATGGTTCAAATGGTTGCACTTCAGTGACCTAATTCAAAGCCTTTTTTTTCTGTTTTCATTTTTTCCCCCCTCTTCCTAGTTCCTCCTATTGAAATGATTAGTTAAATTCCAGGTCAACATAATTCTAGAGAAGATTATTACTTCTGTTGGGGCATAGCCCCATTGTCCTTAGAAAGGAAACATGTTTACATACTGCCAGCATGCTGGAGTGCAGACTGTCTTGTTACCCAGCCTGCACAGTAGGGCACATGCATCTGATGTCCTTATTTCTCACTGGAAGCTGTCATGCTGACAATTGGAAAATGCCGTAATTTCCTTAGTTTGCATTATTTTTATATCCCCTATTGTTTTTACACATGACCTTTACCTCTCCGTTCTCCAATTAGCAGAGTGAAAACCATTGTTCATTGAGCGGAGGTATTCATGCCCAAGGGAGCAAAATTTATTTTCTATATATGCAGTTGTGGGTGGTGAGAATTCTTTATTACTAAAGAAATAAACCTTCATCTTAACCTTTGTTTGATTAAGCTAACCCCAGACATCACAGAATTTGGGCAGGAACTTCCATCAACTTGTGAATAATTGTCGTACTAGCTTTAACTAGAAATCAGTGAACGTTTATATAAATGGTTATGAACTATGTGGGCCCATTATAAAACACACAATGGTTAACTAATTTAACTAAAGATTTCGCCTAGGTTGTTCAGTTTTCTTTGGATTTCCTTTTTTTAACTTATACAGAGACTGGGCAATCATTATGATTGCATCAAATGTATTAGCTAAAGAAGTTAAGAACTGATAGAAAATGCAGTAATATCAGAAAATAGTTCAGAAAATATTAGAAATGTAAATCAACACATGGCATTGCAGTCATCAAGGAATAATGAATTTGGCTAACTTGAAGTTAGAAAGTCAGATCTTTTATTTTTGTGGTCAAAGTAGGTGATTTCAATGTTGATACAAACTACTGTTCCTTATGCTGTCCTTCATTTCCTTCCTATCAGTGATGAATACCAGCAACATCGTGGAACTGATTGTATAAATTTAACCAAATGCTTGTACAATGAGTTTGAAAAAGTATTATTTAGTTGCACAATTTTCAAATAATGGTAGTTCAGTGGTTCAAAATCACTTTGCTAAAATGTAGCTCACTACTAGAGCATTGCCCCTTGTAGATACCTAACTCTAGCACATACAAATTCAAAACCTATTACAAAAATCATAATTTGGAAGATATTTAATATGTCTAATATTTGCCCACTCATATGTCTTTATGCCATTGTAATCAGAGCTTCTAATAGTTATAATATTATTACCAATTCAAAGCTTTGCTTTGGTTTTGTTCGAGATTGTATGAATTCTGTTGATCATGAATGGGATTTTTCATATTGAGCTTTTTATAAAACATTGCATTTCATAATTTTGTTGCTAATAAGGACTGGAATTTCTTATTAGTAAATCATTACTTTATTTGTTAATAAGAGGCTCCAGTCTCCTGGTAGTAATTTAGTAAAGTAGGAATAGTGGTTTAATTAGTGCAGAGAATTCCTCTTGCCTTAGTATTTCAGTTACTTAGTGATTTGATCTGTCTTGTAGATACCTGTGGCTAAACTTCCTAGTAGACTTCCAAGCAGGTGAGAATTTCAGGAAGTTTTAGTTGAGGTCTGTGGTCCCTGGAAAATATTTAATTTGGCTTACGAATTTGTCCCTTGGGTCAGGAGTATGCGTGCAGGGAACATTTTCCTGCTCATTTGTGCGAGCTGATTTGAGAGGATTTCCAGCTCAGCTTCACGGTTGCAATAACCAGTTTCTTGAAATAAAGAGTTTGTTCGCATGATTCACTCATAGTGTTATGACAGCTGTATTCCTAATCTCTTTTTGGATTTTGTATCGGTCTCCCCAGATAGATTTTAAAAGACAGTATTAATAAGGTGATTGTCAGTGACAAGACTGAAGCTGTTATCAGTCAGGGGCTGCTCATGCTAGCCAGGTGACAACACTACTGCTCAGACTTTCTCTCCTGGATGTTTTCGTTTCAGGAACAACATGTTGAACAAAACCTAGTAGCTTTAGCAGTTGTTCTGATAGGTTTTGCTCTGTGATCTGAGCAAAAATTGGGTGGAGCACATAGAATGTGTCCATGACTCTGGGCATTATCCTCTTGTTGTTCTTAACTTTTGGCTTAGATTGATGTTTGGATAGGATAAACCAAGCCCCCTCTGGCCACGTTTGCTGCAGATCCACTGGAGTTAACAGCTTTATGGTTTCACATGTTTTCAGTAACTACTTTCTGTGATGATCTTCTCTGCTGTCCTTTGACTGGGTTTGTGAAATTCCATGCTCGCTTCAACCATCCGCACTTCTAGATGTTTACAGAAATGGCCTTAACTTCAGATAGACTTGAACACAATCCTTTTTCACTTGTTCCAAAAAAATCTGATGCATGAATTACTTTTTTGGTCAGATATCTTTAACAACTATTAGTGATCACACAAAGCAACAGTAACATACATACCAACGTTTTTTTTCAAACTGAAGTCATAAAATTGTGGAGATTGCTCCATATATGAAAGTGGTTTGTACATCTGTTAGTCATTCAACTTCAAAAGCTTCACAGCCTTGTGATCTTACAGTCTTCCAGTATGTTAACTGATACTTGACTTTTGTTTTATTTGTTCTTGCAGTCTTCTCAATACAGTGCCTTATCAAATAAAGTCCTGTGTTGTATTCAACACGCTTTTCTTTGATGATGCTGTATGATACTGCACTATATGTTTTTGTTTTTTTCTTGGTCAGATTAGTTCACAAGTAAAATTATATCTTACTGGTTATATTTGCAATAAATAGTATCTGTCAAGGTATTCAAACTTTGTGGTCAGCTTGGCTAAAAATGGGTCTACCTAAGGACTTTCTTATAGAATATTTTCAGTAGAATTTTTTTTTTCTGATGTAGCTTCTTAAATCTTAACATGTTTTCATGTTATTTTGTATAGTAATAATAGTATATCTTACGCTGCTATTTCAAATATGTCTTAATGTAATGTCATTATGAATTCATACATCTAAAATGCGTAGAAGATGAAAAGTTACATTGCAACTTCATAGGTTGATGATATTTAGCTAGCTGTTTTAAATAATCTATGTCAGTGGTTTGGAAAAGAGTATTCTTACATTTTCTGAAGTTTTGAGTCTAAAATGTTGCCAGTCTTTGGCCAACATGAAGACGTGTTTTTTCTATATTCCTTTTCTTGGGTAGTCACAGGTAGTTTTCTCTCGCCAATCTGAACACCTGTCAATATTATACTTTTACATACAGATCCTATACCTGCAGAGGAAATAAAACCAAACAAATACAATACAAAACGCAAACCTACAATTCAGCATCAATACTGTGTGTGTAGTCTGATAGGACCATGCAAGACTTCTCTACCAGAACAGCCTCCTATCTGTAATGGCTTACTGCCTGCCAGCAAGAGCCTCCCGCCTCTAGTTTAGTTTCGGTTACCTGAAGGTTCATGTTCTGTGCATTATGGGTTATACGCAGGAAAATACAAAATTTGTAAATAGAAAAAGCAAAATACATTAACTCCGTGGAATAGTTTAAGTAACTTATTTTTGCCACGTTGGGAGAAAGGAACAATATTTCTGGGTGCCTATTCACTGATTTCCTTTTTGTAACCTGCCTATCTATAAATGCTTGAGGAAAAAGCTTACACAAATAGCATTTGTATGTGGAAGTATGTTCTATGGGGTTGTTCAGCTCTGGAAAATACAATATGCCTCTTCAGTGTCGTGCTGCTCTTTTGTTCTAAAGTTGTATTTTGTGTTTGTGGAATGTAATTGTCACGGTCGGTGACTGTTAGGAAAAGTTGACAAGGGGTAATGTATTGATGGTTTTTGAGTATCAAGACAAGGACTTGTACTTTATTAGTAGAAGAATGGAAACCACCGTACAGTTGCTATGTCTTATGCAACATAGTGCCTGGGTTTATGTGTTGTGTGCAGTTGAAAACTTATTCTGGTTTTGGCATTTTTATTTTCTTATCTGAGCTGTGATTCCACAGAAAGAAATCTTTGTTAAAGTTTCTTAAAGTGGTACAATAAAACCTTTATTTAAACTGTAGCCATGATAGCTTTAGAAGTCAACATTAGAGAGGTTATAAGTTATGCAGGGCCTGATGTAGTCAACACTTTTGAGGAAGAATTCCCGGAAAAATGAAAGCATCCTTTATAAATAACAGTGCTGTCATAGGTTAGCTTATTCTGTAACTTACTGGATGCAATCAGCATGCTGGCTTTGTCTTCAAGCAGCTGGGCATCTTGATTTCAGGTCAGATGCTAGGTGTAACAGTGCTCTCTGATGTGGTTAAGTGACAGAAATATAAGGGCTGGGTTTTGTAAGCTTTGCTGCTGGAATCCGACAGGGCAAAATATGAAACTGCCGTCTCTTTGCAGAAGAATTAGATGGATGGAGGTTGTTAGAGGCACAGCATATCGGGTGCTCTAATCTTAGAAACAGCCTTTATGGTGGAGCTGGTAGTGATGCTGCAACATACAAATTTGTCTTTATGGAGGCTACTTTTCATTATTTTTTTGTAATTAAAAGCAGTGCTTCATGCTTCTTCTTTACCGCAAGAGCAGCACAGAGATTGAAATGGGACTGGAAGATGAACACAGCCAAGTTCTTACTCTATACCCAGCTGTGGTCCTTAGAAATTTCAGGTTGCTGTGGTAGAAGGCACGTGTAAAGACCTTAGTGCACATGCAGTTGTAAAGTAAGTTATTCTAAAACAGTTACCTTATTTCATGTTAAAGAGCATTCAATCACTTCTCCCACAGCCACAATCACTTTTGTCTTAGCTGGCAAGAAGGACATTTAGTTGGTACACATGGAGGATTTGGAATTGCTCAATATCCCAGAGAGTGGAGTTTGTTTTGTTAGAAATTTGGTATCAGGAGTCCTTAATACAACTCAAAGTGTATCCTCTACTCCAGTGCTACCTAGCACATTGTTCAACCACCTTCCAAAGCTTATGAAATTTTTGGTATTGCCACAGAATGTTAGGAGGTTTCAATTGGAGCCCGTGAAGGAAAGCTACATGCTGTCTTGTAGTTAAGCACTTGCAGCATTGTTGCCCTACTGCACACTAAAATCAGCACATGACAGTCAATCAGACTTAATATTACCTGTTGGTTTTTTCTTATTTCAACTGCAACAAGATAAATTAGTGCCCAAATGGACACCAAACAGATGTGCTTGCATTTATGTTCTTCACTTCAGACAAATAATGCTGTTATTAAAATCAGCTTGGTCTGTAATTAGAGATAAGTAGCTGTCTGTAATGCCGAACTGAAGTAGAAACCAGTGCTTGATATTCTGAGTGTAAAATTCACAATCATATAACTGACTGAGATGGTAGTAATCCTACTGTTTTGTTTTTTTTTTTTTTTTTTCTGTATTGATAAGTCAGCACTTTAAAATGAAGGTAGCTTCCTTCTTGCAGCAATACTCCCATTGAGGCTGCAAAGAGATAAGTGAGAGGGAAAGTCTCATATCAGAGCAAATGTAGATATCTCATGTTCTTATAATGCCTGATATCCAGGAAGGACTAACTAGCACTCCAGTTCATTTGTTTGAAATAACATATTAAGGCAGCAAGTTACTTAAAAGGAAACAACTTCTTGGAATAAGCCTTTTTTTTTTTTAATTTCTGTTGTATAGCAGCATTCCACAAGTCTCTATGGCTCAGTTTAGAGCTTGCACTCTGAAGCAGTAGGCATCCTTGATGAATGATTATTTTAATTTTACTTTCTGGGGAGATTTTTTTCCTGGTTTTGTTTTCTGGTTTTCTGTGTGTGGGGGAAAACAACAAAAAAGTTGCCATTTTTAATATTTGTTTTTGCAATATTTGGATACAAAATGCAATGTTATATTATAATCCTCTCTTGGATTTTATTTGGCTTAATAAGATCTCAAGATGAACAGAAAGACAGCAGCAGCCTTTTTCCCCCTGAAGTGATATCCGATGGTATAGTAATATTCTTCCATTTCATAAACTTGAACATGGCCTGAATTAAATGTATTGCTGTATATTTGCTACTGACATGAGCAAATGTTACAAGAAGCAAGAAGAAATTTTGAGTTTTAATTCATCTTAAATTTCCTTTTCATTCAGTTTGATATAGCCTTCTTAATATAAGAAATCCAGAGAAATGCTGTATTATCACTTTGTCAGAGGGTCTGACAAGATCCCAAACAATAAATTATTCTCCTCCATTTATAACACCTAAATGTCAGCTTGATTAGAACTTTTTCCCCCAACCCATGAATACAATTGTTTCTATACTGCTTGTTTTATTCTGTTGAAAAAAAGAGAAATAAAGGCAATCCTATTTCCTCTCCCAAATTATCATAAATATTGGAGATGCTGATTTTTCTTAGATCATTAGCATATCATGCTGCGACCCACACCAGAATGTACCATTAACAAAGCAGCCTTCATGTAATTAATGTAAATAATATGGAACTACAGCACGAGTAACCCAGTCAGCCTTGGCAAAAAGCATTTGTCATAACGCATCATCTAAGGAGCTCGGCCTCAATTCAAATTAAACTTCATGGGTTTGCCCCTTTATTTTTTCCTCTAAAGCTATAAATTCTGTGAAACATGCACCTATATAGGAGAAGAAAGCAATCCAGAAAGCTGAAATTAAAATTTCATTATTTACTGTGCTTCTGCTGCAGAAGACAATTAGTATCTTCATAAGGCTGGAAATGTAGATACTAAGAATGCAGCTGAGGGTTTTTTTTTGCTACACTTAAAAGTGTTTTCTGTCCTCTGCTGCTGCCAGCAAATCTAAAGTATGGTGTTATGTCTGCCATTTGCTTCTATTGCCCTCTGACTCCAAAACACAGAGGAGCATTGTAAATTTTTCATGAAGAGGTTTCAGTCTGTAAAACAGCAAACAGGAATAATGTTTTAAATGCAATCATTGTCAAGCCTGAACAATGTAATTTATCAAGAGAGCAGTTTGTACTATATAATAAGTTTCATATATTAATACAATTTTTCATCTGATGTCAGCCTTCTGATTTATGAATAGCCCGTGATCTAAGGTGATCATTGAATTATAATTCAAGTAATAAGAAGCCAGGAACAAGACACTGCAACTGCTACCCTGCATTAGCTTACATGCCACCAAGCCAATTTACTAAACAACCGTGGGCTAAATGATACAGTTTTTCTAATTCAAAGAAGGCACTCGTTAATTAGATAAAGGCTAAAGCTCTCATTATTTTTAAATGATTTAAGAACGGGTAAAGATCTTACAGCTTATACTGCAGCTCTAATAGTTCTCTGCTTACTGCCTTGTAATAAGAGTATTAAAGACAGATGGCCCATGCTGATTTAAACCAATTACAACATTTAATGTATACTAGTAGGAATGACTATTCATAGGCACATCAGATGTTAATATTCTACATGCTACAGATAGTTAAAACCCCACTTATTAATGTGATTTATGAGCAATTTGTTTCATTTTGCTGATTTTTTTTCTTTTTTTTTTTTTTTTTGGTAATCAGTTTCAGATATGTATGATTAAGATACTTTTTAGCAACTAAAACTTCTTAGAAACTCCACAAAAAAAAAAAAACAAAACCTTCCTATTGTGTATGTTTCCATATCATTTTAAATGGCAGATAGGTATCTGAAGTTGGGGAAAGAAAAATTACCAGATTCTGCATCACTTAAGCTCCTGAAAAGTTACAGTGGCAATGAACATATACATTTCAGCTGCTGCAAAAAAATTCTGTAGCATTTTTCAGTTCCACAGACTTAAAGCTTTTCTTTTCTTTTTTTTTTTTTTTTATTAAACTTTCAAATAATATAGCACTGAGTCTTTACTCCATAAGTTAACGAGTAAAATAATGTGGTCATCAAGGACTTCAGTTTCTTTCAGTTAAATCAGTTTGACCAAATGTAACATAATTTCTGCTATATATACTTCATGTTTTAAATTCTGTTTGTATCGATGTGTCTGTTTTGTGGCACCATCATGTGTGTTTATCTATTTTTTCTTCTGCAAGAGTCTTTTATATTTTACGTAAGACAGAATTTGAGCAAGAATAGCATCTTCAAGCATAGCTCCATCCTTTCCCTCCCCTCATCCAGGCCTTCCATTTGTCTCCACAGCCCATAACCTTAACATCGTTCCCTGACCATGAACTCTCCTTCTCCCACTTCTCAACCATCTGTAAATCTGCTTATTGCCATTTTTTCAGCCCCGTCTAGGCCTGTCTTTGCCTCTCCGGCTTCCCCAATAAAATTTGGATTACAGCCCTCGTACCCACACATGGGGACTGCGGCCGCTCTCTCGCCGGCTCCCTGGGTAGCTCCAGCGCTCCAGATGTCAGCGTGCACCTGACACGTGCCAGGAGTACGCCGGCCTTCCCCCATGAGGGCTCCCCAAACCGCTTGGCGTTCTGGTTCACAACGCTTTCCTTCCTTTGTTTCAGTTCCCTCTCTGTTTCCAGGTACCTCAGGGGTCTTGTTTCCCTTTAGTCTCCCCAGATTCCCTTTGTTCCTCTGGCCGCCCTCTCCTCCTGCCCCTCTGCGGCGTCTGCCTACGGCAGCTCCCGCGCCTGGGAGCAGCCTCCTCTGTGTCTCCAGCTCTCTCGCATCCTTGTCTGCTGCCGGGGTCTGCTGTTTTCCTCCTTTCCGGTCTTCTGCCTACGTTGAGGAATTGGTATTTTAAGAGCGTTACTGGGAGGCGGAAAATGTTTAGTGCAGGTGAATAACACTCCTAGATCTCATGGCTCCTAACAGTAGGAAAGCACTAGGTTTTGTGGCATTTCTTATCTTCACAAATCAGATGGACTTGCGTGTAGGATCAGAATGCTCTCCTGCCCTTTCCTTTCCCCCAAACCTGCGCATAGCACAATTTTCCATCTTGTGTCAATGCTAATATTTTAGAACGGCAATTGCCTGATTAATGCTGTGACTAATAATACTAGGCTCTTTAAGTGCAAACTGTTAGGCAGTTGCGCCAAATAACAGACCCTTCTCCACTGTTTTTTTTCCCCCATGTTTGTTTTAGAGTCCCAACAAGATGTGTTATTAATGGACCCTGAGTAGAGCAAGTTATTTGTTATGGTAACTTTTTGACCTATTTAATAAGTACTTAAAGGAGTATAGTGCAGTTTTTATTGTACTCTGCTGTGTACAGTTATGAAGTGTGGTACATAATAAAATAAAAGCAATAATGTGGATATTTCAGAGGGATCCATCAGAGCAGACCTGCAGCAACATATTTCATCTGGTTTGTCTGGCTATGAAGCCTTGCAAGTTATAGCTGAAATAACTAGGAACAATATTGTGGTTATGACTTGCAATTGTTTACCATTGTAAACAGCAGAGTTATTATGTGTTTACCCTTTTCGTTGCTCAGAACCATTTTTTAAATAAGTTCATTAACACCTGCATACATTTAGCTGTGAAAAATGGCATGTCTTTTACATGCTCGTACCTTAAAAATATTTGAGTCAACTAGCAACAGTAAAATGCATCTAATTTAAAGCATAGTTTTATTGAGGTATGGTTTGGAAAAGCAGAATTATTAAAAAAGACTAACAGTTGCCCAACTAATACAAAAACATACAGAAGGTTGTGAAGATTCTTTATATGACAGTTTTCACATTTAATTTGGGAGGGCAACTGCAAACTTGGACAATTGAGCTGCTGTACGAATTCCTGAGACGCACTAATGAAAAAGGTGCCTTTGGAGGCAGGAGGAGTAGTGATCTCTTACTTCTGGGTGGATAAGTGTTAGTTCCTTTTTTTTTAATTAATATTTTTTCAGTTTGCTTTCTTTATCTTCTTTGTCTCTTTTTAAGATTTATTCTTTTTTTTTTTTTTTTTTTTCCCCAGATGTGGTCATTGTATTCCTTGGAAATAGCAGTCACCCAAAATCTTTATCCAAATGCTCAAAGAAGTCAGAATTTTTACTGAGATGGGGGATATAAATTTTGGGCCACTGCTGGTAACTGCTGGCAAATTTTTACTGAAGAATTTTACATTTTCTTAATATTCTGGTGGCTACAAGTTTCGTAACATCCTGAGTTCAAGAGAAAAACCAACTGATTGGACCTCCAGGAAGTGCCCTGATGATAATCAGCCTTGTGTGTGAGACAGAAAGGCTGATAGTCAGAAATTGCTCTTTAAACTAAGACAGACTGTCAGTCTTTAGGAATGGTGGGGAATGGCCTATTTATGTAATCAGATACTAAAGCTGGGAAGAAGCTGTCAGGCACATTCTTGTTGTGTAAGCAGCAGGCAAAATGTGCTTTATCTGACAGACAGTGTGTAAATCTGTCCATGCAAAAATCCAAATGTTTAGTTTGCTTCTAGTCACTGTAATAATCTGCTTATTTTCTTTTGCTAGAGCAATGACATCATTTAGCAGAATGCATCACAGACAGGAGTCCTAGATAAGGCTCTGTTACTGTCAGTCATTCACTTCTTGATTGGCAAGGAGATAAATAGGAATTTACTAGAGGTTTGCTTCCAGCTAAAAGAGCAGACAACACCCTAGGATAAGTATATGAAGAGCCAGTGTGTTTAGTACCCTCAGCCTTACAGGTTGGAAAAATGTCTAGAAATAAGTCCGTCAAAATTCAATGTTAAAATTTTGGGGTTTGTTAACCAAAGTGGAGCAGTCTTCCTGAATGGTGAATTACTCAGATTAATTGATAAAGTGAGCAGTTGCCACTGAGTAGCAGAAAAACCTGTGCATATGTTCTGGATATTTGTATTAGTTTCGCTGCCACCATGTTTGAGATTTGTTTCTTCCTGAAATTTTATGAGACTGGTAATGGTTTATCACTGATGGCACTGTCATTTGCCTGATGGTTCCTCAGACCAGACCTGACATGGAAAAATATCTTTGTTTTTTAGAGCAACTGTGGTTGACTCTACAGTATTTATGTCATGGAAATTAATATTAAAGTGTGGTTTCAGAGTTATTCTGTAGCCAGTAATAGGCAGTCAATGATCTAAATTTACCAAATACTTTTTTGTTGCTGGCATGGGTGTATTTTGGTATGGACAGACTGAAAAGAAAACTTAAATAAAACTACATTATAGTAGGAAAGATAGTCTAATCTATTTTAATGGCATTTAATCTCCTAAATCTTCTGATTTCATTTAATTTTAAAGGGTAATAAAATATGATTGAAATACATCTGAAATGTAGTTTAATAAAAGTAATCTGCTGTACTGAAAGTCTACTGTTTTGTCAATCTGAAGATTTAGGATGAAACCATGCAAAATGGAAATACTTACTTGGATCTCAGACTTTAGAGTTCTTGTAATTTCTGTTGCAGTTCTTTTTTTTTTTTTTTTTTAATAGGTAGTGCCAATTATTTAAAAATAATAATGAAACTTCTTTAGAATTCATTGGAAAGATCTTAAGAAAATTAATCTCCAGGTCATGAGAAGGTAAGACCTAACAGAAACATGACTGATTAGGGGAACGTACATGGCAGAAGAATATGTTTATATGTTTCTGTGCATGAAGTCAATTGTTCATGTTCCTATTGTTTCCAAAATGATAGACACCATAAGTGAACATCTGTTAAAAGCATAATGATTTGTGCAACAATGCTCTGATCCTCTCGTGTTTATATTTAGAAGGAGAACTGCATTTTGAAGTAGTAAATTGGCTTAGGAATCACAACCTTGAGTGATACTATCTTAATTAAAAATACATGCACATCTTGATAATGTTATGTACCTCCTCCATTTAAAAATAGGAAGAGAACAACAGTTAAGAACTTCCCATGCGCTAATTTTTGTTTAATTTCAGAGTTAACTTTTTGGGAAGAAAGCTTCTGCTGGCACATTAGTGATAAACATTACATTAAAATAGTGATAAATACTATATAATACTCCCAAATAGACATTTTTCCTGTTGAATCCTGGGATGCTTTCTACAGAAATCTCAGTATATTTTTAATGAGATTGTACATCAGTTTGTATGTTGTAGTTTAGACATATTGGCTTTAATTATTTTTGAATGTGCAGTTTTTACAGTAGACAGAATACATATGATTTAAGACTCACCACAGCACTCTGAATATCACTTGGCATTTGAGCAAAACGTGTGATATTAAAAGGACCATGAATTTTATCTGAATTTTCATAATTTTTTCAGACATATAATATTCCTCTTTGCTCTCAATTCTTCTATTCCACATGTGCAACATTTTGCATGTTATATTAAAACAATTATATCAGTCATATCATCTCTCACTGTACTGTGGTTCCACTATTATCATTAATAATATTAAGTCAACCTAATTCAGCATTTTCTGCCAACTGAGTGCTACAGCGTTTTGCCTCTAAATCACAAGGAAATCAAAAGAAAATCTTACAAAACCAAGTTTCAAAGAGGTCTTGATAGGTTGACCAATGCATAAACTGGAAATTTTCTGTAAGTACTGTAAAATCTTTTAAGGTCAATAGCAGACTTCCCCCTTGCTATAACATAAGTAAAATTATAAGGCATATATTTTACTTGTGTTTAAACATCTTCCACTAATGTTGGCAAACTGTTGTGAATATTATGCCAGTGGACAAAACCATGAAAATTAAAGTGACTGAAACAGCGCATGTAAAATGAAAACGAACAGTTATTTTGATTATACCAGCTGAGATACAATAAACAAACAGATGAAAAGTAAATGTGAATTTGGATACTCAGTTTTTAATAATCTAATAATTTGCTAACAATAAAAGCTTGGTATACCTTATCTTAGCCCTTTTGACAAGACTTATTTTGTTGTAGCATCACCGTAGAGCCTGATCTAATATTTATAGAACTCAGTATAATCTCATTGACTTCAATACAAGTTGAATTGGACTAATAATGAAAAATCATATTATAATAATATTAGGTTTAGATAAAAAAAATAGTGCTTATAGCTGATTTGAGTCAAACTGAGTTTGTCTGTTGCTTTACTGATGTCAGTAAAATCATCCTGTGAGTTGGTATTGCTCTTCTGTGACAATTGTGGACCCTTATTCTGAGAACCTATTTAAATCACAAACAAGCAGTCATTCTCTCATGTACAGATATTTGTCTAAATACAATACCAAAAGAAGTAACTTTGTAAGAACCAATTTGTAGTAAGTTATCAACTGCAGAGATGAAATAAAAGGCATATTACCATTTTTTCTTGCTTTAAATTTTTATTGAGTCTGTGATATGTTATTTTCAGCATATAGTCTTATTTTTCCTTGAGGGGATTTTCTGGTTTTCTTTTTGAATTTTGTTACAAATGACAGGTTTTTTTTTTTCAATATGATTTCATGTGAAAGTAAATTAAAAAGAGAAAGATTTAAAAAACAAAACAAAACAAACAACACCCTACTTGAATAAAACTTAATTTAAAAAAAAATTCTAAGTTTTAATATTTTTTTCCTGTAAAATACTTATTTGACTGAGCAGTTTGATTTAAAAGAAAATAAAAACCACACAAAGCATACAGGGATTCTGCAGCCCTCTGTATTTAAGTTATCTTCTATTCTAGCTCTAAGGAAATTTTCTCTCATTTCTCCTTAATTTAAAGAAATACATTAACCGTGCATCCATAGTAAATTATTTTTTATTAGTTGTGATAGCAGTGGAACTATCTATTTTTTTAGAAAATACCTTTAAATTGCAGTTATCAGAATCAAAGTCTTTATTTGTCTACTTATCATCAGCGCAGCACAGGGTTATACTGTAAATGACTCTCTATTAGAACTAGACCATGCTGGGGAGCTACACGGACAAACAGGGACATCTGGGCATCTCACAAGCAGGTGAACTTTCCTCACTGATAGCTGAACTTCGGTTAAATTAACCACCAGATACAAACTATCACTGGCACCTGGATTTGTATGAGTCTGATATTTTAAGAAGTCTGAAGCATGGTAGCATATGTTAAGTGTAATTAAGAAGCAGCTGAACTACAAATACATATACTTCCCAATATGCATTTGGTTAAAAGTAAGAGGAACCTTCTTTTCAGGCCAGCATAAGAGTCGCTAAAGCCTTACTCTCGGTCACATTCTCAGCAGCCGCACGTCCATCGGGCCGCTGTAGTGCTCCAGGCTCTGTTAATCTCTCCGCAATGGCTCAGCACTTCCCAAGGTGCTCCCAAAAGACTGAGAGTTGCAGGGGATCAGCCAAATGTGTCTGGATTTGGAGGGGGCTTCGGTACCCAAAGCCCACAGTGGACTTAGCCACTGCACTCCTTAATTTCTCGTAATACCTGATGAAACCCTGGCACGAACAAGCAAAATAATCCCTGTTCTGTACATGCAGAAATCTTCCAATTTTCCCACCCTCCTGTCCCACTGAGATGTATCTGTCTGACGCTAGGTGAGCTCTGCAATTCATGGGAGCAAGCCTTGATTCTCACCCTTTTCCTTTGTAAAACCTAAGGTCTGCCCTGATTTTCAGCTTCATAAAAACATTGTACTCTCATCATCTCTGACTACATAAAAACAGCTGTTTCTCAGTATGTGAAGTCTTTATAGTAATTTTCAAAGACTGTTTCAGCTGTAAATAGAAACTGAAAAGACAAAAAACAACCCCCCAAAATTCCTTCTTTTTCTTCTTGATGATGTTGCTGAGTGTAATGTGCTTGACACCAGGCATTTTTAGAAATCTGTGGCATGGTGTAGTTTCTCTGATACCATACCACTTTGCTGTTTTACAAGCTACAGCATGTCATAGATTAAAGCTTTGTTGGATGCAACAAAGCTGGCAATAAATAAACCTCTCTGATGTCACTGTGACCTAAATTAAACTGTTTCCTTTGTTTTGTTAGCAAAAGAGTAGTTTTCATCACTTTTGAAAGACCTCTAGAGATTTTAAAAAAATATATTTGATGAAGATTTTAATTAAGTTGGAAATTCATTGTAGGTCAGAGTAAGAGTCAGTATCTGCTGGTTTCTAGCCATTATGTGCTGGAGTTTTTTTGAATAGAAGGCTAGAATGCAAAAGATAGAAGACCTTAGCGTGGTAGAAGAATAAGAAATATGATAAATGCCAAAGTAGCTGATTGCAAATGTGCAGAGAAATGCTGCTCTTCTCCAGCACTTGATGAATATATAGGGATGAGTTTTATATGTGTTTTAAAATCATATATACTTGAACGTAGGGGTAGTCAGAATCCTGAAAGAAAGAAGGAAAATTTTTTTGTCTACTCAGGTCTGGTAGATTTTTGGGGTTTTTTTGCAAATATTTTATTTGATTAGACTACAGTCTAGTTTGATTCTTAGACCTAGTTAGATGTCCATCCTGAAGAGGAAACTTTTCATGGAAAAAGTCTGCTCAAGACTTAAACTATTAACTTCATATACAGCAAAGCTCACTCTTAACAGTCTGCTCCTGCAAACATGCATTAGAATAACAGGTCAGCTCTTACATGAGTGGGTGTTCTGTCTGAGAGAGGATTATAAAATTTAGCTAAAAATTAATACGTACCCTTGCTTTTCAAGCATCCACCTGTCTGTGTGTTGATTGTATTGGCTATTGGGATTTATTTATTCTAATGACACAAGTCACTGTCAGTGTTGCTATCCTGCTGTAAACTGCTAGTGTTATGGTGGAGAGCTGCCAGATTTCCAAATTAAATTAAAAAAAATAATAATTACTTACAGAAAATATCAAAAGCATTATTAAAACATAGGAACTGTTTTCTTTTTGTGAAATGGGAAACAACCACTGGTATCAACATGCCAATAGTTTTGAGTTAAAATATTTGTATATCTTGATTTCCCTTCTATTTCCAAAAGATACTGATGGAAATGTCTAAGATCTTGAAGACAGGTAACGGTTCAATTAAAATTGAAATAAAAAGACATTTCTAAAGACAAGTTTTGCTTTAACTGTATCCATCTTTGGAGATGTCCTGAGGATGTAACTGACATCTTGATGTGACCTTTGGAACATACATGGTATCTCAATGTACTCTTTTGTTTAAAATGTGCAGACATTTGATAGCAGAACCTATGTTTACAATCATGAAGATCCTAGTGGTTTGAATCTGATCTTCTAAACTCCAGTACAGTGTATATTACTCTTAAAAACTGAAAATCTGTATTTACAAACATGTGGATGAGTCCCACTCAGTGTAGTTTATAGACTGAATTACAGTCTATTTTTTCCTTCTGTTCTGCCTCTGCCTGAATGCCATGAGCTACTTGTGCTTATGTAAAATACTCTGTAGGTCATTTGGTGAAGCGATTTATTTTCTTCTACAGAATTCAAAATGTTCCTTTTTTTTTTTTTTTTTTCCTCCAGAATCAAATATATATCTATGAGATTTTCTAGAATGTGGATAAATTTGTCCAGAATTATTTTAGGGCAGACCAAGCTTTTCTTATGTAAAAAACCCATTGTCACATACACTGTAGTCACAACTGAGAAATTTTTGATGAAGAGCAACTGATAAAGGTAATGGAACTGAAAAAAAAAAAAAATTGCCCATTTTATAGCACCATTCCATTAGACTGTTTTACTCCAGGGTTTCTGTTCCAGTGCTATGTTCTAGAATCCTCTAGGTAAAGGAAAAAAAGTGTTCAAATGAAACTGTAAGTTTTATTGGTATAAGAGCTTTTGAATCACTACTATTATATACAGATGTTCAGTTTTTTCTGCATTATATATTTGTCCTAGTAAAAACTCATAGAGTAGTGTTAACGAAACATACCTTTATGTGCATTAAACAGTAGGCTGTGACAATATTTTAAGTGATTCTATGTTATAAAAAGCTCTGCAGCAAGATTAATGTTACAAAATTGACAGAATATTATAACACTGTGGAAGATGATAAATTTAAAACTTTCCATTATGCGTTAGTGAATACAACAGGAATCATGAGGCCATGTCTGGTGGCTGCATCATGTCCTTTGGCTGGCTCATAAGGCTGTGTTCTTCACGTAGAGTAACTGTTAGTCCTACTTCGTTTATACTTGATTATGTTTTTAATTTAGAAGATACAAATTTAAAGTGTGTTTCTATTCCGAAAAGCAATGATGTAAAAATAGTAGCTGCCACCTCAACAGAATAACTGAGTAATTTCAGCGGTATAAATGCTTGGGAAAGTAACAGGACTAAATTTTTACTACGTTCCACCTCGAAGTGTACTGCAGAGTCAGAGGAGAGACTGAAGAATAAGATGAATGCTCTTCTAGCTTGTATATCGCCAGTGGAATTGTTAACCAACCTGTAGCTACAGGCCTCCATTTTCCTCTGCTCTGCTGCTGCTTTGAAGGCAACAGGCCAATTTTGTCACTCCTGTGACACCAAGCATTCAGCCCAGTGTATTAGGACAGATGAATTTGAAATTGGTGATATTTCAAAGCTGAAGCAAAGGTCAGAAATTGATGCACATAACCTATTGCTGATGCACAATTCAGACAGAACAATCTTATTTTAAGAAAGAGTTGAGGCGATAGCAGTTGTAAAAACACTTTTTTCCCTCCGAGCTGAAGAAATGTGAGTGCCAGTAAGTGCAGAACCCCTTGGTGCCATTTTTGAGTCACCAAAAAACACATGTGGTTTCCAATGCAGTAATTGTGAAATTGGAAAACATCAGTTGTACTCAGTTCCTCTGTAACCATACCTGAAAAATATATTGGCTCATGAAGAGGAAAGAACACAAAGAACACATACACTCCATATGTGCTAATTTTATGCATAGTGTATTTTTGCATAAATTTAATTTTTATTACAGTTTGAGATATCCTTGTTGGTTGGCTATAAATTAGTCAATATGAACATTATGGATTAAGAGTAAGGATAGCAAGTTGCATTTGTGTGTAGGAGGTTTTAAGTAGCAGCAAGGAAGGTGGCAAAAATGGCTGCTAATATGAAGGACTTAGATAAAAAGATGACTGAACATGGGATCGGGAGAAGGTAAGTGAAGGAAGAAAGGGCATATAATAACAGAAGAGCTGATGAATTGTAGTATATGCTTTCAGACAGAAATGTGAATTTAACATGTCATATATTAGGTTTCTTGTACCATCAGCAAATTTTTTTGAGAACTAATGTAGTCCCCAGTTCCTCCATTACTTCATGTAAAGGATAACTGTTGTCTTTTTATGAATGGTGGCAGAAATTTATGCAGGCCCCATTGATGCATCGTGTGAAAATGTATTTTTCAAAAATTTTGAATTAGCTCTTTTTTATCATTATTACTTGTTCTGGAGGGAAACATGGGATTTAACAATTAAACCAGAGCTCAGACACATGGGTTACTCTCCAAAATGGAAAAAACTGTAATCAGAGAACTTTGTGTAAGGGCAAAAGTCTTTTCCACCAAATGATGCTTGTAACGCAAGACCATCCTATGTGTTGAATGAACCAGGAACCCTGTGAAAAAAAAAACATTCCTCATTAAAATCTGGGTGGATACATTTATTTACATTCCTTGTAAATGACAGTCTGCTGCTGCTGTTGCCAACCAGTCTATGAGAACTGGTGGTACTGCAACCTCTTTTTTGAAGCAAGTTATTAAAAGGACCTTTACAAACCATGGGTGGATGCAAAACATCAGGAAATCGGCAGCACTACTGTTGGTATCCTGTACTTGAGTAAGACCATTCAACATATATATGAAAATATAAATGTTCTGTTGTAAACTTTAATCAATACTTCTTGCATGAAATTCTGTTGCAAATGTTGGGAGTGAGCAATAGAAACTTGTTAAAATACTCTAAGTGTGAAACCACAGAGAAACAAAAAATGCCTGATTAATTTAACAATTGTTTGTTTACAGAAATATGTAAATTGAAGTCCTTAAACAGCTATACTGTCTCTGAACCCGAGACAGATAGAAATCACCATCATCACTGAAGCCTCCTGTGATCTTTTTCTATCTTTCCCCATTTAAGGAGACAAATAAAAAAAGAAAAAACAAAAAATAAAAAAGGAATACAAAGGTATCTTAAGAAAGGTCAGAAACCCTATTTGGACTGCTACCAAAGGCACACACAGGGGTTAGTTAGAGTTGGAGTTGCAGCTTTAATTCTGATTTTTCTGGCTTTTGTCACTTCAAAGA
>NW_024881301.1:20217328-20444828 GCF_018691265.1 Tyto alba
AACACAACATGAGCTAATTTATGACAATATATAGATGATGAGCAATTTCTTGGTAGGCATGGAGCATCATTTAACTTTAAAGAGTGAATTTTACGCTGGGGTGTTAGGCATTATAGCTAGTTAGAAAGATTTATTCTTAAAATTGATTAATTAATTAAATTAATATTTAATTATAATTAAGCATTATGTGTAGTCCTTCTATTCCTTTTCTATGATATTTTGATGAATTGATATGCTACATGCTGAAGATCCTGATTTAAAGTAAAAAGAACAGAACACCAAAGGAAGGAGATTATACAGACATCTCTGTGTAGCAGTCATGTGTAACCACAACAATAATATTACTGACAAACATTTTGCAGTAAAATTCAGACTTTGTTACATCATTTAGCACATATGTGTTCTTTGTGTAATAGTTAGGATGGGTTTCCATTCTGCTTTTTCTGTTTTGTTTTGTTGGTCTTTTTTTTAAATTCAATTATAATCACAGATGGCTAGAACTGACTGCTAAAAGGAGGTACTGAAATTGTTTCACACCTTATATACCGTCTTAGGATACTCTCATCAATTGATCAAATTTTCAAAAAAGCCCCAAATCCTGTTAAAATTCAGTCTGCTTTTCATGGCCAGATTTGGGTACAGAAAATAACAATACACTGTTTGCTTTATTCTGAAATGGAGATTAATATATGCCAATTGCAATTCATAGCCTAGATAGCTGGTGGATGTTAATCAGTGTTTTTATGATCTCACTTTAGAGTCAGGGTTCAGGCTGCTTTGGAAACTTTGGAAGAATTGCTTTCCTCCTTGTAGCATGGGACCCACACAGCACAGCACAGAGACCCCCGTGCTGCGGCGGTTGGCGTTGGAGCTGGGGTTCCCCTGGGGCCCCCGTCAAGGCCGTGGTGGGACAGGGCAGCTGGTCTCTGGGGTGCTCTCTGGGGAGCTCCCACGCACAAGCTGGTCTCTTGCTTTGCATTAATGGCATCGAAGTTAACTGAGGCACTGTGCTTTTCCAGAAAGTGCGTATTAGCCTGCCTGGTTACCTGGGAATAAACAACGTGGAGGTTTCCATCCCTCTGTCTTCACAGGAGGACTTGGTAACTTGACACCCGACCTCTTAACCCAGACATCTTTTGCAGAAACTAAATTTCCTTCCCCAAGGGGAAGAATTTGGAGGAGGCTGATAGTTTCAATGAATTGAGCATCATTGCCCCACCCACCCCCTCTCTGCTATGTTACTATAAAAGGAGACAATTTGACTCCAGATTACTAATGTGATTCTTTTTAAAAAAAATAAAAATTCAAAATTTCAGTCTTACCTGAAGTTATTGAGTCTATATCTGAGGTTAGCGTTATTAATTCATAATGACCTTCCGTGTGGCCTTCATGAGCTGAGATTGCTGTGCATGTTAGTACATACTGAGTAAAAATATTGCTGTGAAATAATGGACTATATTTATAGACAACAGGGCAAAATCCTAGCTTCTATTAAAAAAATAAAATAAAATACTAAAAAGAGAGCATTTACGCACTTTTAATGAGTATTGAGCTTGCCAATATCTCTCATATTGGTCCAGAGGTTTGGAATGAAGTATTATCTTTTGAAGATGAGCAATACGAGTTCTGCTGCAATTTCAGTAGCAATCCCCAGACCTGTTTTCTTTATGTCATGAAAACTTTAGAAACATAAACAGTGCTGAATTGCCACTGGTACTGAATAATGTAGCTTTTATTGTTGCCTGGGCTCTTCTGTATATTCAATAAAATAATTTAATACTTATAAATAATTAGAAGGTAACTAAAGATGACTATGATCTAGTCTGTTGAAAATTTCTTAGTACCCTTAATTTGTTAGTAATTTCAATATATTTTATTTAAGCAGAATCATATATACAGTATATTAACTTTTTTTCCAAGCAATCTTTACTCAGCACAGAAAGGCCAGATGTATGGGAATTGTAAAAAATCAGGATATGCATAAAAACTGTTCAAGTGCATAAAGCAGCCCCATCTGGAAGACATCTAACAGAAATGAAGTTGTACAAAACCATTCCATTGATAATAAAGCTAATTTTTATGGGTCTGACAAGTATGTAATTATGTTCAGTGGTGCTTTTCAGATTTTATCACAGTCAATAAACCGCAGTGGTAATTTCATTCCCATTTGACATATTTACATGGAAACATTTGATTGGAGGAATTAGTAACCCTGAAAGCCTTGATAGATATGTTTTAATGATCTGTGACCTCCGCAGTCCCTCATCTGTTTATTGTTGCAACAGGCGAGAAGTCGTTCCTCTGTGACCTTTGTGGCTTTGCCGGCGGGACACGTCATGCCCTCACCAAGCATCGGCGGCAGCACACAGGTCAGTAAAGCTGTCTTTACTCTTTGCTGTATTTTCTCCAGCAAGGGAGTCCCTCTACACTGGGGAGTAATGCAAGTTGAATAGCACATTACAGTACAAACAGTACATAGGTTCATTGTTTACTTTGCTTTTTCTCGTTTTTGTAAAATCAGTATGCCCAAGGTCTGCATCAAATCTGTTAGCTGGGAGTTTGAATAATTGCTTGAGAGGGGGAGTGGGAAGTATTTTTGGTGCTTTTTCTGAAGGAAGTAGATTTGTAAAGACTGGCTTTCTTCTTTAAATGAATGCTAAGTCTACTAATTTTTTTTTTTTCCAAGGCCCAAATAGATTACCTACTGTGAGGATTTTGCAAGAGTCTGCTAGAATGTCCCTGGGTGAAAATTAGAGACTACATATAGATTAATCCATTATTTTGGACTGAGACATAGTTGAAAGGTAGTGTTGTTTCAGTTGCCCTTTTGTAATTTTAAGATAGTTTGTAATTAATAGGTGCAACTTTAAGAGTTACCACATGGTTGGCATGTAAAGCAGGATTTCTCTCCCAGAATTAGTAAAGCTTTCCTACCACCTGGTTATAAAAATTTAATATCAGATAAAATTAAATTGATTCTTAGTTTCAGAAGACCAGAAAAAGTGTAAGCATTAAACATTTATTAATACATTTTACCTTAATTGTGCTTTTTAGTAGTTCCTTGTAAGTGTTTGATTATTTGACTAGATTTTGTTCAAACAGACGCAGAAGTGTTGCTGCTTAAGCCACTGTAGTTTTTGTTTTACTGTCATGACGATAATATAATATCATCAGGAATTGCTGTGTGAATTAAGTGACCATTGTCTAATGTACAGTGGAAAGAAATGGGTAACAAATGAGAAGCTGTAGTTGTTACATCATGTATTTTCCATGGATTTTGTAAAGGAATCTCAGTGGGAGATTTTATTATGTCCCCGAATAAACTAATCTTGATTCAGGACATACACCATATAAGTGCGTAATTTCCTGGAGAGCAGCTACTCTCTTTCTTGAGAGCCTGAAGCCATTCTTTACACCCTGTTTTCAGTTTATTAAAGCAACCATATTTGGCAGAGAGTCTGATGCTTTCAAAAAGGTGGGGTTTTCAGTGCCAGTCAGGCAATATCTTGAAATGGAGAAGCACTAAAAAAAAATGTGCAGGGCCAAATTTTTTTTGCAGTCTAACTAGTAATCATACCTCCAGAATTTTTCTTCTGATAACAAGGAACATACATTTGTGTGAGAGTACTGCCACAGTCAGTTCCCATTCACTGCAAGAGGTTTGTGTTTTTAAAGTGTCCAAGAAAAGGCAGTTAGTAAATATAAAAAGTTCTCTTGGTATTGCACACTCTGAATGATAATAGCGATTGCAAAGGAGCAAGTGCAGCTACTGGAATGGAAGTTGTATGCTTCAGTTGTAACTAGCGGTTTCCATTTTTCTGGAGCTTTGAAGAATTTTCATATGTTGGCTGAAATTTACCAAATGTGGGCTAAGAATAATTTTTTTTTTTTCTTTACCAGAAATAAATCGTTGTTATCAATAGGATGGGAACTACCTTTTGTTTTTTAATGGTCTGCCGTGTGGCCCACTGGTATGCATATGTCTAGGACTCATAGTCAGTGCAGCCACACAAATAGTAAACAATCATTTCAGAATGGAAAAGTGGAAGAAATGCATATGCTTGTCTTTACCTATTATGTGAGTGCAGATCTGTTTTTTTCAGAAATGTATGCCCTTATCATCAGCTACATATTTATATTTTTTGTATCATTAGGCCACAAGTTGATAGAAAAAAATATTTTATTTCCTGGTTTATATGCAAAATTAGGCTGAAAATGTGGTATGTTCCTGGTGAAAACCTGTCAAGGTTTTCGATGGCATTTTGCCCTCCTTTTGCCAGCATGGTAGAGACTTTTGTGCTATGATCACAGGGATTCACAGGTTATAGATCATGAAGCTTGCATCTAGCAGGCATAACTTTATATTTTATGTCAGGACTGGAGGCTCGTTATTACTTTGCTATTAACTTTATACTATACAGGACGGTATCTCAGAGGCAGAGGGATCTATCTTTTTGGCATTTATCTGCCTCTGTGGCACAAACAATCAGAGATGATTCTTTAGCAGAAAAATTATCTGTAGCTTCTATTTGTTTCAAGGAGAATGACACAATCCACCTTTGCCTGCACTGTTGCACTTACATGGGTTCCCTTGTATTTTCATCCAGTGCACAACTGTATCTCAGGCCTTAGCTGCATGCACTCCTCTTTGTACCTGTATTTTTATTTCTGTGTCCCCTGTTGGCACAATTTTCCCAGAGCAGAATGCCAAAGCAAATTAAAATCAGGTTTAAAAGGGTTAGGTATCAAAAATAGTCTAAATGGCTTAAATAATTCCCGACTGTAATACAAGCTGTCTAGGGGGCTGACACAGAACATCTTCCAATCCAAGATTTACTTCTATCACCTGTCAGAGACCCTTGATTCAAGGGCAAATGAGCAAATCCTCAGATGTAGTTGAGGAGTCTTAACCAGCTTAACAAGCCTTCTCTCGTCCCAGCCTCAAGGCCTGAGGTGTCCTGACACCCCAGAGAAATGTTCAGCTGCTGATAGATATTTGACACGAGAGAGGACTGGCTGTAGGACCAGCCACTTAGACTTTTGATGCTCTTGATTCTGGTATTTCCTATGCTGTTCCTCTCTTTTTAGATTAGATTATTTTTATGTACCTAGAGAAATACCTTTACCTTGTGAAAGATGCATTCTCTTTGAAAATATTACAGGGAGCATAAAGTACAACTCGGTGTGAATAAGGCTGGCAGAATCTGGCCCTCGGTCACTCATGGAGCAAAATGGAGGGATTAGTTTGGTAAATAAGATGTTATCCCTGAAAGATATGTTTGTTTTTTAAATTAAAAATTGTTTATGTTTTTTAAATTAAAATTGTTTTTGTTTTTTAAATTAAAAGAAGTACAGAAATGGTAACTGAAAGAAGAAGTCATTAGTCTTAAGACTTGAAAAATGTTTGTACTTAATTTATTTGCAAACATGATGCATCTCCATTCAGATTTCCTTGATACGGGCTTTCTGTAAGCTGGAAAGTAGAACTGTAAAGTAGAACAAAATAATTTGACCTATCAAGCGATCCCTGGTGTTTCACCAGTTGACATTTTTATTCTGTGTTAAATATGTTATGTCTGTAATGACTGGCCTGGTCCTGTGAGAAACTCACAATCTGAACACAGAATAAGCTCAGTCTTCATCTGATTTTGTCTTGGTAGAATTTTCTAGCGTTGTTTTATGAACTGAATGCATCTTCTTCCAGTCCTATTCTGCAAGAATCAATCTATGAACTTCTGCAAGTCTTTCACTGGCTATGTAAATATCAGTGGTCCGATCTTCCGTTTTGTGAATTAAAGCAATTTCAACTTCAGGAGTGGTCCAGAGTTTGAACAGAATTTTATCACACTGTAAAGAACACTGTCTTTGTTGAATGCTTTACAGTAGACACTTGTGGCTGCCTCGGCTGTGAGCAGAAACTGTCTTAAGAAACTTACACCACTTGCAATATCAGGTGGTGCTATGTGGTAAATAAGGGACAGCTTGCAGTGCTGCAAGAACATACATGCTGTAGTTCCGGTGTCTCACCATGACTGGGGGGGGGGGGGGGGAATTTTACTCTTTTGACTCATCCTAAAACTTTTATTTTTTATTCATATTTTGTCCCAGTAAGAAAATCTGCCTGAAGATAGGAAGATAAATAATGTTACAAATTTTAGTGTTGGCTGAATGTAGAATTAGTTGAATTCCACAAGGAATTTAAGTGATTATTTGAATTTTATAATAAAAAATAGTAAATAACCTCTAAATCAGCCACTAAAAACACATGCGCGCACACACACACACACACATAAAAGAAGCATATTATATCACATAATTTAAATATTTTGCTTAATCATAATCAACTAAGAAGTTACATAACAGAGAAAAAACAAGCAAGGGTAATTTTTTCTGTCTTGAAATCAAAACAAGTCTTAATTTTAAAATGTCTTTTTTATTGTTCTACTCTCCTCCTCTGTTTGTCTGTCTTTTGGTATCAGTCTAATTTTCCCTTCTTCTACATGTTTCCCAGTACACTTCCATTATGTGCTGTAGTAGCTGGCTCAGTCTAACAGTGCTGATCAGCCACAGCCTGTGTTCTCTTGCATGAAATTCTTTTTTAAATGTTGGTTAGTACTCCTGCAAATTGTAAAACCCCCATCCTCATCTTCTACACAATGGCAGTCTACATTTTCTTCTTGTGTGTTGGTTGTGGTGGAATCTTCTTGGGGATCATCAAGTACATTATAGAAGTAGAGCATTAGAGGGAAGTACACTTACTATGCACAGCAGCTCTATGACAGTCACGCTGAACCTATGGAGCTGCTTAAGAAGATTGTGTCTTTGTTCAAATATTTTCATGAATTTTTGAAGATGGTAGCTTATATTGTACAGATCACTGTTTGTATGATTGCTTCTGCTCACTCATTTCAATCTTGCGCTTCTCAAGACATTTATAGGTCAATGTAATAAAGAAAGAAAATTTAATAATATATGTGTTTTTATCCAGATGAGTGACTCACTTTGTGTTTCTATTTCTCATGTGAACTGCTCTTTGACTTTAATGTGTAGTTACATTACTCAGCATTGAATTTAATGTATAATGTAGCCTCTTCCCTTTAACTTCCCCACCACAGCTTAAAAAAATTATAATGTTGAATACCACAGAAAATGTATCAGAGTAAGAAGACTTATTGGTCTTTCAGCAAGAGGAGAAGTGAAATTTGAAGAGCATCTGTATTGTTTTTCCGCTTCCATTTATGCCAATATTTGCAGTACAGTGTGGAACTTGATTCAGAAGTGACAACTTTCTCTCTACCTAAGAGAAATTGTCTAGTGGAACAGTTTTCTTCCCATTTCTGAGCATACAAATGTCAGTCATTCTTTTCTATGGGAGAGAAACCCTATGGCATCTACAGGGTTTCTCATAAGAAAGTAAGGGATGAAGGATGTACTTATTTTTATATGTCTTATATACAAAAAATTTAACCAGACTAAAAGCAAACAGTATTTACTTTAATATACTTCAGGCTTCGTTAGCAAGCCTGTAAGTGCCTCTCCAGGGAACAGCCTTAACAAACACTAGAAATAGTTGGAAATAAGAAGAAAAAATCCTGTTACATGTTAGCAGATGTCTGCGTTTTATGGTCTACTCATTCCTTAGGTCAAATGAAACTTAGAGGATTCTTTCTTTACTGTTCAACACATCATGTGAAAGACAAATAGAAGTAAAAGCAGTAGTTTCCCATTGAGACAAATGGGGTAAGATTTCTTCCATCTTACTAAGTAGCACATTCATATAAATGCTGTATACAATCTATAGGTAGAAGTTGTGTGGACAGTCATGGTTATAAATAAAAATTTCACTTTTCCATCCACAAATCAACATCTGTCACTATGATTTATAATTTTTGTTATTGTGTGTCCTGAGTTGAGTGAGTGGTGGAGTTTTTTTTGGTGGCAGGGGAGGGGGCTATAGGGGCGGCCTCCTGTGAGAAGATTGAGGTGTTCTCAAGATGTGGCAATGCTTCTCACTGTCCTACTCTGTTATGTGTTGTTAGTATCTGTAATAAATGTATGTTCTTTTTTTCTTCCCCTAACGAGTCTGCCTTTTGCTTGTGACCATAAAGGGTGATTTTTTTCCCCATCCCAGTCCTATCTCGAACCCCAAGCCTGGCTCTCTGTCCCTTCTTATTGCTGGAAGAGAAAGGGGAGAGAGCTGCTGCGTTGTGGTTACCTGCTGACCAGGCCCAAACCATGACATTGTGTTGTTTCATTTTCGCTTTAAAAAGTACATATTAAGTACATAACTGCACAGAGAAATTTATTATGATTGCATTAAGGTATGCTCTGTGTCCTAAAAAGCTCATCATCAAAGACAGAGAACTCAAAAGATATAAAATCAGAGAAAAGAAGAACAAGGAAAGAAAAAGGAAGATGTAGTTTGTGGGGAAAAAAAAAAAAAAAAAAAAGAAAATGAAAAAAACCCCAAACAAACACCAAAAACCCCCCAAGCTATGATAGATGCAAAAAGAAGTCAGTGCAGAACTTGGAGAGGCAAGAGAAAAGGAAAGCCATAGTCATGATGGTTTAAGAAGAAAAGAACTGATGAGACCAACTGATTGGCAACAGGCCTTAATAACTGCTTGTATACAGACTGGTGCTCCCCATGATCTGACCCTTTTATCAGTTCCTTCCCTAAACTTAGGTAGCTGGAGCTAAAATTTTCCATGTCAGGTGACTTAAACAAATTATGCACTTCAGTAGTTGCTTGCAGTTTTGTCAAGAAAGCAAACCCATTTCTTCTTTTGTGATCGTATAGTTAGGAAACATAGCTTTTCAAAAGTGCTTGTGCTAAAAACAAAATAAAACCTGCCAAAGATAGGGGTTCCATGCTTTTGGAACGTGTGTCTTTCCTTTTTTCCCTCACAGAGCTTGTTGACCATTGGGGCATTTGGGGCACTTATCCTTCCTCTTTGTGGGGTTTGTTAATGATAGAGTTAGAGATGGTAGGGCACAGACAAGTATTCTATAATGGTAAGACAGGGAGGGCATTGGTTTGGGGGTTTTACTTTCATTAATCTTAAAACATGTAGACTTTGTCCTTACACATTTTTGGATTTTTATACTGTTTTATAGTTATTACATAGCAGTGTTTTAAAAAATACTGTCCATATTTCTTTTTTTATTTGTGTTATTTTAATTTTGTATGAATTAGATCCATGATTGGGGGTGAGGGAGAATCCTTGTGGAATATTTAATGGCAGTCTGCGTAAAAATAAGATTATGTTAATTGCCTGAAATATTTGGGGACAAAAGGGGGGGAAGGAAAATTGGGATACAATGGCTGATAAAGAGCATTCTGGCCCAGAGATTAGGAAGACAAAAAATTCTTAAATGAGTAGGTCTGTGGAACACTTAAACAAAAAAGTACTGCTGCTACAGCTAATATACTCTTCAACACCTCCCAAACCAAAGAAATATCTAGTTGTCTTCTAGATTTTTTTCAACTGTACTTATCAACCTGGTTAATTTTCCATAAAATTAAATACTTTTCCCCATGTGCAGCTGCTAAGAATTACAGGCCATGCTAGGCTGTCTTTTTTCCTCCCATTTTAGTTGACTTTTGTTGTGTGGTACTGCTGTGATGTATTTTCTGTCAGGTGAGATTTACACATAGTCCACTTGACAGGAGCAGTTAGCCACAAGGATTTCCTAAGGAGAAGCTTCCTGGAGCATTGGGCAAGGATTATCATTTTTCTTTTAGTCAGATGGAATTTGCAAGCCCTCCTGGCTTCCACGGGCCCTCTCTTGTCTGTCAGCCCCGCTGGCCCTGCCCCAGCGCAGCAGCAGACCTTTACCCGAGCTATCCTCCCCTGAACAGCAGATCTGCTTTTTTTAACAAGGGAGCAAGTTATCGAGGTTCTAATACATTTTAAATGAAAGCAGTTAAAATAAGTATGTATGTTATTTAAAATACCTGTGGCTTTACTACATAGGCTTGAAAATGTTGCTATCTTCTTTAATACTAGAAGTTAAAATAAATCAGGCACAGGAAATCTTCAGTTCAAGAACAGGTTACGTTGCTAGGGAGTCTATGGCCTCCTGGAGAGTTTAATTGAAGCAGCAGCCAGTACCATTCGAGCTGCTGGGAGAATCAGCTTCTCCAGAGCAGAGAGTCAGTGTCTGACAAGAAAACCCCATTTGGGGCAGGAAAGACATACTTTCTAGCAGTCTCAATTTGTCCAGCATAGAGGCTTCCGCATTGTGTCCTGCCCCTTCACCTTTCCTTGTCCCATGAAACAATAAATGAAAATTAGTGGCTGGTATTCTCTCCAGCAGCTGCTAAAAGCAATTATTCCAACTCTTTATGGAGCTTTCAGAAGCTGCTCCATTGTCCTTCTGTACAGCGTTATGGGCTTTTCAGGCCTGAGGACCTTGCGTTGCTTTTTCCCTTGGGAGGAAAAAAAACCCTAACAGTCTCCAAGAATGAAAAATGCAGACTTCTCTCTCTTCTCAGAATTCTGGCAAAGTCTCTTTAGAAGTCTTGAGTGTCTCATGCTTTAAGGAGGCCTGAAAAATCTGGTTTGGAGGCATGGCCACTTAGGAGTGGCCTTCCGCTAGTGATGTGTCTTCTACAAATTGTACCTGCTAAAACGCTTAGGGTTCAATTTTGAAACTGCTTCTTCTAGACCTCCGAACAGTCTACAAGGTAGGTGTCCATCCCTAGCAGTTTTATTCAGACTTCTTAAGTTAGGGATGTGGATTCCTTATGTAGTCTTTAGGATAAATACTTCTGAAGGCTTGCACAATGCAGTCGAGATCACCTAAGTTAGGAGCTGCCTTTTGTCTTCTGCATAAAGAAAGAAACCTGTTTCCTCCCTAAATGGTAATTACATGTGCCTGTAAGCCACAGAGTATTTCTGGAGCAACCAGTTGGAAAAATGGGATGTAGGTGTCTTAGGTAGGTGTCACAGAATAAGCAGCTGTCATGAGATTTTGTCTTAGTGTCTTCTAAGGGGTGGACCTCTCCGCTGGAAGGAAGAGTACTCTTTTCACATAATAACTTAGAAGCTAGAGATTTTTATCTTTCTTCAATTAGTAGTCCTCTAGAAATTTTCAATGAAGTTGCGTATTTGGCAGAGACTGAAATTTAGTCTTCTGAAAATATTATTGTCCTAGTCTAGGTTTGGTGGTGATTGTTTTGGTTTTATTTTTCATTAACCTTTCAAGTCCTGCTGAAATTGGCCCACTGCTCAGAAAAGACTCAGAAGGGCAGAAGGATAGCAGGCAAGAGAGGGGGAATGGAGCACCGAGTTCTGGTTCATATTCTCAGTCTTGGTTTATGTGTATTATTTAATAATGGTTAAAATGAAAAATCCAGGACCAGAGACGAAAACAAAGACACTTTCCTCCTGGAGATGTTTCTTTCTCAGCAGGCACTGAATACAAGCTTCAGCCTGATTTCTTGCCTTGTATCACCAACAGTGTTGCTTTCAGGGCTGGCTGTTCATGGGCCCAACTTCAACAGAAGGTGTAGGGTGACAGAAATGCCTGTCAAGTGGTGATATTTTCATGAAATATGGCCCAGGAACACGGTTACCCTGTTTCAGTGAAGTTCTTTCTTCTCCTTTTGGCTGCTGTGTAACACCACATGGGAAGTCAGCTAGCTACTGATGTGTGTATGTCATAGTGAGAACAGTATTTTGCAATTAATACAATGTATTTGAAAATTGATTTTGTATTTGCGGTTGTTATATATACATGGACTAAAATCTAGCTCTAGGGATGTGCCAGACATTTAGACTTGTCTTCCTTTTCTGTCAATGAAAACTGATAATGCATACCTTCTCTTGTCACCTTCTAGGAGAGAAACCATTCAAATGTGATGAGTGCAACTTCGCTTCCACAACACAATCGCATCTGACACGACATAAGCGTGTCCATACTGGAGAAAAGCCTTACAGATGTCCCTGGTGTGACTACAGGTAATGAGTCGTTAACTAAAGCATGATGAGAGAAGGGTTAAGGTGATCAGACGAGGTTCATTTGAAGTCACCAATAAAAATATATTGCCATTAAAACACCATCAGGGCAGCAGTAATTGCATATTAAATTAGGAGCTATATTTAAAAACTTAGTCTTCAGTATTTAGTTATTACTTTATAAAGAAAAACAAATGATGGGAAACCTTTTAGTGGTAACACTGCAGTGCTAATGTTGAGTGTTTGTTTCACAGCTGCTCTAGTGTCTGTTAGAATTCTCCATGGTAAGGCCGCTTATCTGCATCGCCTTTTCAAATCAGTTGCAATTTTGAAATTTTTCTCGGTTGAGTTGCAACCATTTCACCAAGAAAAGAAAAGTCCCCTAAAAGGCTTAGCAGCCTAAATACTCACCAGACACTCATTAGAATGGGAAGCAACTGGAGCTAGTTACAGTGCTGCGGTCTTGTTTTCTGCTCCGGTTTTCCTTCTCCTTGCCAGTCAGGGTGTTTGGATGAGAGTTGGCCATAGGGTTGGTTTCATGGCAAAGTCTCCCATGTTGCACCTCTAAAGCCCGTCCTGTTAGGGCAGTAGATTAAATTCTCAAAAATCACATGAATGGACAGTTGAGATTACTGCTCATGCTCATCCCATGTGTCTTTTGTTCATTTTAGACTACTTATTAAATGATCTTGTATTGCTTCCTAAATGATTCTTTACTCTTCTTAAATATACGTCTACAATCCTGAATTCTTTTAATACCTTGCAGTCAAGTGGCTAGTCTACGTGTACTATAAAGGAATTCATGGAAGTTTTTCATGAGCAATTTACAAGAGTTGATGTTCAAAAAGTTTTTAAAAAATCAGTATTATATTTGATAAATGGCGTATGATTATGTAATTAGATGCATGTGCTGTGATGCATGCACACAGGAGGAGAAAGTTAAACATTTGATTATACCACTATAGCATTTTTTATTTTCTTTTAATGCTGAGCATACAGCTGTAATGTTCTTTTAGTATAAGTTTTAATGTAGTTTCTTAAAATAAGATTATAGAACAAATCCAAGCCGCTCTTATACCTGGTTTCACTCTATGAGCTACTTTAAAGAAAGCTCCTGTACAGAAAGTTTCTGCAGTGATCATGCAGTTTCTGTACAAAAATTTTTGTTGCATCGGTTTGTGCATGTGGAGCAAATGTTTTGTGAACTCTTCCGTATTGATCAGCCATTAAATTACTGCCTAGAACTGCAGAGAACTGAATTTTATAACCTCAAGGGGGGGGCTTCCATTTCTGTGCTGCTACCTTAAGGGTTCCCCTCCTTTTTCTCTTTTTTTCTTTTTCCTTTTTAAATTTTTTAATTTTTTTTCTTTCTTTTTTTCTATTTTCTATTTTTTTTCTTTTTTTAATAGAAGTGTTTCTGTCACCTTCAGTATGTCAGCTAAGAAAAAGAGGTGGTTTTGTGTTTGTCAGAGTGGTTGTGCTAAAATGTCTGTGTTGAGTGAATGGGGGCTTATAAGCAATAGTGTGACATAATGTGCTGCAGTGAAGGTAAAAGGAATGTTATTTTCAGTGTTGCATGTTTGAGGAGGCTTAATCTTGTGGTCATCCACTTTAATGAACCATCCCAACGGGAAGGAATAGTCTTGTTGCAGAACTAGGTAGTGAGAGGTGGGTTACGGTGTGTTGGAGCTCCTGGCTTGAAGACCCTAGAAAATGGGAGTGTTGTAGATGTGAATCAGTTTGCAGTTTGAGGTTTGTTACATGCACACAATGAGTGGATGCAGTTCCCTCACTCAGTATGACAAAGTGCATAACCTTAATGCTCTGTTTAGTGAAAAATAGATCATTTTTCTTTGGATGGACAGTTTTCTGTATGGGATAGAAATTCCAAAAAATGACAAGTTTTTACTAGTATTTTATTATATTAGAGGTTATTAGAGAAGAAGCAAGCATAACTTATTTTATCAGGATTAACAAGAAATCTTTGAGCATCCCCTGCCTCTGTATTATTAAAAAATAAATGTTTCATGGTAATAGGATGCTAGTTTCCATCCCTTGCAGGCCAATTTTGACCTAATCTTGGGAGGCTGATCTCTACAGATACCAGCTGATGAAGCTTTGATTCTGCAGGAAATTTGTTCTGAGCTCAGCTGAAAAACATCTGGCAGGGATGCAGGAATCAGAGCTCTGCTGCTGCTACAAGTTCATAGAGGCAGTGAGGCACCCTGTGTAGCTGCAGAGGAGCCAGGAGAGGGGCTGCTGTATTTATTAGCCCAGCAGTCCTGCTTGTGCCTGCCAGTTTCCACAGTCCTGGGATATTAGCCAGCCTTGTTGGCAAGTATATTTTTTGCTCTCTATCCACCTCTCTCATTTTTTTCTCTCTCTTTTTTTTTTTTGTTTTAAAACATAATTTTAAGGGAATCACATGTGCTTCCTGTCAACTCACCCTGTACTATCTCTTTTCATGGAAAGGTATTAGCAACTCTGTAAATAATGTCCTTTACACAGTTCAGCAGACAGTATGCACTCTTGCAGCTATCATCTACAGAAAACATAAAATCAAATTTTAAAAAAATCTGCTGACCTAGTGATAAAATTCACCCCCACGTCTAGTGGTTGAGTTTTCACTGTGGTGCTTTCAGCTCAGCCCTGGCAATGTAAGTTCATCCAGACTATTTCAGATGTTGCTGTTTAATGTTGCTTGGCAACTGCAGACTCTTTAATGACCCTTGGAGCTTCAGAGAGGTGAATATTCCTCGTTTTGTGTACGGATATGGAGTAGTAGAGTATTGTTGGTGCTACCATAAAGTCTCCTTTCACTGATAGGTGAAGTGATCTCTCTGTTCTATAAAGTAATTTGAGACACTTGAATTAAAAGAGTGTCTAAATACAAGGTATTTTAATTATTCCTGTTAAGCTCATCAGTGCTCAGAGGGTTCTTAGAGATTCATGATGTCAAGCTTTTCAATTCCTCGGGAGGAAATTGTGAACAATCATCCTGCAAAAACTCTTGCCAGTCTAGTGAGTGAAAGGCTAGCTAACCCTGGCTAGAAGTACAGAAAGAAAGGCTATGAAAAGAAACATCTGAATTTATGAACTGTTATGAAAATCTGGATCACCTGTGACTGGAGAGGCAACTAAAACTCCTATTTAAAAAAAAAATAATAATTTTTCTTTTTTTTCTTAGCAGCAAAAGACTGAAGTGAAATAGGCTGTAAGATACTATGGGAAAAAGATTGATTTTTGGCTGTATGGAACAGAAAAGGGAATTTATTCCCTATATAACCTACAGCATGAGAAATTCTTTTCTTAACTAGGAAAATACATGAATGTATGTGGTTTTCTGAAGTGAATAATAAACTAACCTAGCATTCTTAGATCACAAATTATATATTCTCAATAGTATGCATATTCCCAAAAAGAAAATGGGAGATCTTGCTCATTTTATTTTGCCAAGTTGCTTTTATGATCTATGTTTATGGTTGTTCTTACATATTCTTGCAAAAATCTTACCTTCAATCTCTACTTTTTGTACTGATAACTTGATGTTTATTTTTGTCTAAATCCTTTGTATATTGTTAACAAAGAAATGAACATCTGCTTTTCTATATAGCAGTATGCAACTTCCAGTAATTATAATTTGAAATTATATTTTCAGTCTAGTTTTTTAAATCTAATTCCTTTTGAATGGAGAAAAATATAATATAAATATTCATAAATATAAAAATTTGCTTGTTAAATGTTTTGGTTATATATTTTCACATTTGTGTTTTAAATTTAGGTTTGCTCTATTTAGATAAAAATATGCAAAATTTTCCTTTGGATTTACTTTTTCAAATCACACAGCATGTCTCTCCATTCTTAAGTCAGTGTGCTTTGTCATATAAAAATATTCATTCACTCCTAATTAATGTTCAACTTAATTTTATAGTACAGAATTGGTCTCATAGGGCCCTACACCACCATTACATATGCGATGCTTATTTTATATTTCTTAGTCACTTAAAAAAGATGTGTTATGTGGCTGAACTTTTCAGATTGCACGATCCTAGAGTTATACTGACAACAATACTGTTTGGATTTGGTAATGGGCACAGTAAGTAGTGAAGATCTGTATAACCTCCTGAAACTGAACAACGCCTGTGAACTTCAACTGATTTCTAAATCTGTCAGTTGTATAGTCTGTGGCCAGACTTTCTAAACCTGCAACATAATTAGGGACCTGGATTTAACCTGATTTCAGAAGTGCTAAACCCCTATAAGTCCAGTGATGTCAATGAAAGATGCAGATATGCAGCATTTTCAAAAACTGAGCTAGTTTTGTCCATGTCTAAAGTAAAGAATTAGGAATCTCATTTTAGGCATATGTTAGGCTTTAAGTTCAACTCCCATTGGTACTGACTTTACAAGTAACTACCACAGGTTCTCAGGCAAGTAATAATTTATGTTCACGGTATGTGTGAGGGGGATGTTTCAGTACAAAATGGATCTGGATTACATTGTTCTGCGGTATGGGGGGCAAAAGGCAGGGCCCTCTTCTTGCATAGTCAAACTGGTTGGAGTTCAGGGCTCAGGAGGCGCACTGGCATAGTTTTGTGATACAGAAACAGCATTGCTACAACTTTGACCATGACAGCGTGGGACAGGTATAATGTTAATGTACTTTTGTGCCATCCCTCTGCTGCAATTAAAGAAAATGATTCTCACATCTCTGGAATTCCACTGTATGGTTCATTTTGCATAGAGTACCCATGGCGGTGAAGGAGTGAATGGAGGGCAACATCCAGGTGACTGCTGATGTTCTGCAGCCATAGATGAGAGGGTTTAGAAGCTGTATAAAACAAACAGCCAGGCCAGCAAAATAGCATTAATTCCGTAAATGCACCTTTCCATAAAGTATATGACTTGTGAAGGATGTCTTCCAAGACTGAGAATAAATAGCATACATTTTTAATATAATTATGTAAACTAAAATAAATATTTTACATTTATTATGCATAATAAAATAATTAGACAACATTCTGTAAGGGATTATGGCATCTGAAATTCCAACTACAGAAGGATTCATTGCATATTTTCAGCAGCAGCGGCAGCATGACTTAGGGGGAGTGACTCCACAGGGGCTACTTTTCTTTTTTGGACAGCATCCCTAGGGAGTTCCTATTTCCCCCTGACTTATAGTATCTGTTCATGGATTGTAAAGACCAGTTTATAGCACACTCCAGGATTTGCACCTAAGTCATAAGAATGTGCAAAGTAAGTGTTTTCTCTCTGTTTATTTTGGTGAATTTAATAACCTTTAGTTGTCTTGGTATGATTGCATCAGCTGTGCACTATTCCCTAGTTATACCAAGGATAACCAGGAACTACTTTAAGTGCTGAGGTAACAGTATATACTTATTCATAGCAAAACTGAAAGGCTGTTAAGGCAACTTCTACATAAAATGATGAAACAGTGTATTTATCATTAAAATGTTAACATTAATATGCTCTTTGTAACCAGTGAAACTTACTGTGTATGTATAGGAAATAAGTAGGTTATACAGCTGCATGGAACATTAGGCTGATGAGGGCTCCAAGTGGCAACCACCACTGCAGTATTGAAAAACGCTTTTTTTATAGATATCGCAAAGGCAGAATTAGGCAAAATAAGTGCATATACTTTGTACTAATAAGAAATTGCTAAAGACAATAATGCATGCGTGTATAGAGCAAATTGGGCCTTCAGGAAGCACTTCAGCTTCTGTTGTGATCAGCAGCAGGAGTTGAGGATATCCAGTGCCTTGTACTAGCAGACTTATAAACAAATGAAGATAGAAGTTTAAAGACACATTCTGTCAGGGCATGGGCATAGTTCCCAGATGCAAACTCCTCAGAATATTATTCAGTCCTTTGTTTTTAATAAACATTCAGATAAAATATTTGTTAATATTTCTATTAATCTGTAATAAAATATGCTGTAGCATTTAAGTCTATAAAAGAAAAATAATCTGAAATAAAATTTAGATATAGCCACAAAAACACTTTAATTATTGTAGTGAATACGTGGCATACAAAACAATGGTTAGTCTTATTCCCTTCATAATGTTTCTGTTGCTTAATAAAACTTCTTATATTCACCTAACTTATAGCAGATAGTTCATAAGGTAAACTCAGAATAAAAATATGCATGTGATAGTGCAAAATACAGATCAGTTATCATGTTAACCAAGAGACTTGACTTCAGGTGTGGTTCCTAACATTCAGAAGCCTGTAGAACCAGAGAGCACACAAATAATGGTATGTTCCTTGCTGGGAGTTGTGTATACTGTCTGCACGGACTGAGAAATCCTGTCTCAGCAATTTTGGAGAATCATGTTGGCAGCAGCATACAAAAGAAGTTAAACTCCCTCTCTTGCATCAGTCCTGGTCCTCTGTGCCAGATGCCAGTGTCACTGCATGGACTGCTTAGAGAATGTATGCTTATTAGAAAACATGATTGTTTGTTAAAAAAAGACATATAAGTACATGCACACACAAATATATTGGTGTATGTAGACTTGATGACTATGATCTACAATGAAATTTCCCTGTTAAGAGGCTTTTGCTCAGCATGCAATAGTATAGTCACTTTGTGAAGTCCTTTGCTTTCCATATTTTTAATTTATAGCATAGTACTACTTGGTAGAAGGGTAATACGGGTTTTTATTTATTTTAATGAATAATACTTACTCCTTACAATATGGAAATCTATCAATAATTCCATGAACATTGGTAACTCAGTCTTCTTTTGTTTTGTTTTTTGTTTTGTTTTGTTTTTCTATTTTCTATGTATTTATTTCTATTTTTCAGTGTTTTCTGTTTTGTTTTGTTTTGTTTTTTTTTTTTTTTCCTGTGGTCACTCTTAATTAAGAGAAATTAAAAGCCACCTTTTTAATTCAGTGAATCTGTGATTCTAATGCTAACACTGAATCACTGGATTTTGGACTTTAGGGATCTTCTCAAGTATCTTCAAACCAATGATGCAATTGCAAGCATTGATAATACTATTAGAGCATCTTTTTGGATTGAGTCCTTTGAAGAACAACTTTTAAGTGACGTATTTAATTGTAAATCCCATGCTAAATTACTCAGGGGTGACCACCGAGTTTAATGTTACTGAGACATGCAGCCATTTTGACATCAGTGTAAAAATTCCTATATAGTTTTAACTTCTGACGGCTTTTCTCTGTTACAGCCTGTTGTGATCCTAGCTCAGTGCTCTATCAGATTTTTCACACATTGATTTAAGTTCTGCAAAAACACTCTCAGGTTCCTGATTTCTTTCAGTAGTTACTGTCTCCCCCTTGCTGTTCACTTCGGGCTTTGTCCCTAAACTTTTCTTCTTATGCAACCTCTCCCGTGCTATACTGATGCTCTTTTTTTTTTTGAATCAGAGTCCAACATACTTAACCCAAAACCTGAAGCATTTGGTGTTTAGGAAATATGAATAAGATCATTTCATGCAGTGGGCAGATTAATGTAACTAATGTCTTCTATTATCACATTTTATCTTCTCCCTGTCCTCACACTTTTTTCCCTATCACTTGCAATCATCACTGTCTTATCTAGTCCTCTTTCTACGGAGCATAAATATGTTATAATAAATATACCTGTATTTTTTATTTAATATATAGTTAATTAATGCGTATAAATCTGGAGCACCAGCATATATTTCAAACTAAAATAATCTTAAGTAGGTTGTATTTTGATAGTAAATAAAATTTTAGTACTAACCTCAAGATGAATGGTAAGGCTATGGTCTTAATATAGCTTTTAGTAACAAAAAAGACTTGCAATTTCCTGTTCTTACAGTGCTTCTGATAAAAATGTACAATGAAGATCATCTTTTATGTCTACAAATAAACTTTCATTTGTTGGAGTAATTTGATCTAAAAATAATCATTGTCATCATAGCTTAATTAATATGACCCTTTTAGGTAAATAGTATAAAAAAAGGCTAAAGCAACTGTATATGTTTTCTTTACTCTTGCCTGTTAACACAGAATAAAAAATAAACATGTTTGTTTCTTTTTACCATTCCTTAATCCCCTATCCAGTCATTATAAAAGGAGCAAAGCTACCTTTGGGGGTGGTCAAATCTAGAAGGAATTATTATTTTTGCTAACTACCAGCTAACTACCTGGCTGGTTGTTAGCAATCTGAAAATATTTTGATAGTGTTACAGGCCTTCAAGATTAAAATTATAGACAGTAGCCTGTTATGTTACATGTGGATTATTCGCCAGGCAATATGGCTATTATCATGTAAAAAAGTTTCTGTATTAATGATGTCTTTATGACAACCTTCCCTCTTTTTCATACGTGACATACAAAACAGGTTAATAAGTTGGGAAGTGATAGAAAACAAATACACTTCAGAAGTGGCTACAGAAGATGTGTAGCCTAGTGCAAGAGGGGAGAAAGGGAAAGGTTTTTTTTCCCTTTAAAGGTTAATGAAAAGGAGAGAAGGAAAAAAAAAAGTATTGAATAGAAAGTAATGAAGCTTTTCTGTTTGAGAAAAACTTGCTACTTAGATACTTCTAATGCGTTAGAATTCATGAGCAATTTTTCAAATAAATATGACTTTGTTAGAAACTTCTGATTTATTGAAGCTAAATAAAATCAGTTGCACATTCCAGCAGAGTTGCCCCTGCCTCTGTGACAGCTTCTGCCCAAACTCCCCTGGAGCGGTACATTGGGGCACTTTGGGAATGCAGGTACTATTGCCTCTGCCTCCACCATGAGGCTCACTGCCTCAAAAGTGGAAGTCTTGGGCTTGATGCGCCAGGCCTGCACCTTTGCAGGGTGGCTGGAGGGTGTTTTCCAGGGGCCACGATACAATATAGTGGGATTGATACGCTGGGGCAGAGTCAGCACCTGGGGTTTGGGAGGCTGGTGCTCCTGGCCACACTTTCCCCAGTGTGGTGGGGAACCCCTGCAGACTGAAAGCCCGTCTTTGAGATCTTCAACTCTCTAGTCTGCATTGAAGACAGAGGCATCAGAGATTTGGGAGCTTGGAGTTCCCAGAATGTTGCTTCACAAGCCATGGATTCAAAGCTACTGCTTAAGTTTGGCCATTAAAAGCCTTGGCAGGAACCAGGAGAGCTTGTCTCAAGGTTTGCGTGTGCCTTGCAGCTCTCCATACCATCAGTCACCTTTTTCCTGAGCTGCTGGGAGAAAACAGTGCATTCCCTGTAGGAAAATGTGTTGTAGGGAGGACAGGCCATTTGGTATATACAACAGCTTGCCTTCCCTAAAACCATTTTGCACACTCTGTTCTGTGATACTCTACCTTATTCTCCTAAGTCATGGATCAGGGATGTTTTTCACTCAAGGCTTTACTTACAAAGAGGCAGTCTGGAGAAGAGCCTATTGTCCAAGCAACTTATTAAGTTGCTTGTTACAACTATTTTGTCCCTCATTGGGATGGACTTTGTGGTTTTGCTAGGCCTGTTTAGGTCTGAATAGTAGGTGTAGGTATATTGCTGAGACTTCTTAGGGACTTGCTTTATAAAAGACAGCACATAAAGCCCTCAATTTTGTTATGGCAAGTAATGGAGTGTTGCTCTGGTGTTATCATTGTTCTTCTTTAGATTTTTTTTTTTTTGAAAACCACTTTAGAAAAATCTCAAAGATATTTGCACATGCCAGGTGGTTGTCAGTTAACATTTTAGTTTCCAGTTTCCTTTCTGTCTATTAAAAAAGTAAAAGTGGTGGTAGTAGCATTCATTGATTTTGTTTATTGTATTAGGTTGGTTTGTTTAGCTTTTGTCTCTAACCTGTTGTGTACTACATGTACCTGAATTTTGTGCTTTAGTTTCTTCTTAGATGTGTTCTTTTAATAGTGGAAAAATAATTAAGGGAAAAAAACAGAATTCAAAATATATATGAAAAATGTTGTTCTGCATTCTTGAATGCCTTGGGTCAAAGCTATTGCTTCTCATTTTACATCCACAGAGAAAAGATGAGGTCTGTACAGCACTCCTCATCTTCCCGTCACAGGTTATACATGCTGAGGCTTAGTGTGCTGGAGGAAACAAGCTAGTGAAATGCTGTTCTCCTCCCACCCCCATGGGCTGGGGGATTGGCGTGGAGACATTCCTTGATATTTCCCTGCCTTCTGTAAATGAACTGAAATAGGGAGGTAGTGGGAACTGAAAGGGATAGGAAGTAGCTACTGTTGTTCGTAGCCTGCGAGCAAATTGATTATTCTTCCTGAAGTAAAGAGGAGGTTGCAAAGTCTCTTTTGACTCTCAAAGACTGCCCAGATCTCACTGGAGCTCCCAGGGTTGGTAGCACAGCTGCAGGTTTCTCTGTACCTCAGGCCAGCTGACCTCCAGTCCAGTTCTGGTGTGTTTTATGATTCCTACAAAATAGGTCCATGCACATATATGCGTATTTTTAAATAATGCCTTAAAGTAGCACTTCTGATGTTCTTCAGCAGCGCTATCTTTTTATATTTTTAATGATGTTATAATTTAAGAAACACAGAACTAGAAACTCTGTAGTTCACAATACTGTAAAATTATTTGTGTTATAATCCTATAAATACATTGAGCAGTTCTCATGACATCATAAGCTTCCTGAGCATCATCCTACTAGTTTGTTGTGATACTACTGGTACTCCTTAACATACATTATTTATAGCTTTGTATTTGTAACATCAGTGCACTCTCCTTCAATCCCCTGTTCAAGATAATTATGGATTCTCTCTAACAACTGTAGTTGAGGACATAATTTTTTCTGCTAGAAATCTCATGTGGAAGATCTTCCCATACTGAGCTTCCTCAAAACATTTCTGTTGAAATTTTTCATGCACAGGCTACAGGGCAAACGATACTTACAATCATTTTGAAGTTGTAGAAGGTATTGTGATTATCAAAATGAGTTCCTAAGTTCTGATGATTTTTCATTAGAAAAATGTGGTATTTCATACATCTTTTGTTAATAAGCTCTTGGTAAAATATAGAGAACCATTTCCATTAACAAATTTTAGAGATATGTGCTATGGCTATTTTAACATATAAAAAGCCGTTAGTAATTTGTTTTCTTTTCCTGAAAGAGATGTGTCTTTAGTTCAAAAAAGCAATTTTTATAAATCAGTTGACGAGGATTGACTTTTAGCCTGATGTCCCTAACTTATTCTGAGAATTGCACCAGCCCATCTATCCATCTTCTGTCAGTTTCTTTAATGACTTTTTAAGCTGTTGGCCGGTTTCAGTCAAAACTGACACCCTGTAGTAGTTGCTGAGATAATTTAAGTTCCTACATGTTTCCTGAAAGAGGTGGAGGAGGAGAGGAAAGAAAAAAAAATCAGTGAGGAACAGGCAGACAAAATTCAGCTGTCATGCATTCTTCTCTCTTACAACCAGGCAGTGTATTGCTCCAGCCTCACCACCCAGCACCGCTGTTTTTTCTTGCCTGATGGGACCATCTTGAAGGACATGTTGGGGAACAGCTGTTACTACATCGGGAGATTTAGTGAACAGGGCAAGAATCCATAGGAAACCTTGCCTCAGTTGGTACAGTGCTCATCTAGCAATGTTTTTGGGTCCCAGATTAACTTTATTGCAAGTTGTCAGGACAGGTCATTTTAAAAGTTAAAACCTGAAAGGTATTTTTAAAGATAAAGTGAACACACCCAGATATCTATATTTTTCTTTAGAAAAGAGATTATTTGGAAGAGATGTGTGCCCCTGAGATTGAGAACACTGACATTTCCTATTCAGTGAATAGGAAGAAGCATCCCATTACTAAGAGTATTCTACAAGTGCTTTCTTTGTCATTTCTTCTGTTTTCTTTAGGTCATTTACTGATGAACTGTGACATAATGCATAGGTCTAGGTCGATGTATTTACACAAGGAAAAGAAGCAAACTGAAAAAATAATAAGTTCTATTTACATGATTTTAGTGATACTGAGCATCCGCAAATACTCATCTCAGATGGCGTCCAGCAGCTCCATACCTATTTGGAATTCAGCCTCTTCATTTAGGTGACTAAATGTGACTTTCATCACATTTTAATTTGAATTTTAATTACTCAGTCTTTAAGATTTTGATCAGCACTAATAAATTATAGCACAATCATCTTATATGTTATTTAGCTGATTGATTTTTGTATGCTAAAATGTATTCATTTTGAGGAGCAATAAAAATAATTTCAAGTAGAAGAAAGGTTTCAGAGATAAGGGAATTCAGACCAGATTTGTTCAAGTCTGTGTCAGACCAGAAACGGAAGACCTAAATCTGAGCCCTTGTGAGTGCAAAGCATGTGGTTACTATCCATTTTGTTTAAATAAATGCAGCAACATCAAATCAGGCGATCAGCCCCACCAAGGCCTGTGAACGCAGCTTTTGGGAACTGCTGTGTGTTGCCTGGTGGTGGTGCAAGAGGTGAGAGATCAGTGTAGAGTATTGGGTGATGTTAGCTCTATTAGTGCTCTGTGTTGCAGAAGTGTATTCTGAAAGGCAAATATAGCTTTAGTTTGTTCTGAGCTCTTATCCACCCGCATCTGTTCGTGGCTTCCTTTATGTTTGGATCTCTTCTTTCAGAACAGTACAACATAATATCAAGAGAATCTTTATTTTCTTTTCCTGCTCTGAAGTGCCCATTTTTAATTTCAGTTCACCAGTAGCATGGCAGGAGTACTGTAACAGAAAGGATTATAACTAAGCCACTGTCCATCTAATCATCTCTGCTCCATAGCTCGGTTGGGCATCAGCCCCCACTGGCTGGACAATGTGTACTGTCATGGGGTTGATACTATAAAGCTAGAATAAAGACAGTGGATAAAGTCTTGGCCCCACTGATGTTAATCTCATCACCTCCATGTCCTCAGTGAAGCAACAATTCTCCACTTGTCATGAAGTACTTGCTTCTTCAGAGAGAAATGGAAAGCCAAGGAGTTGACAACACCTTTCACAAGACTTTCTATCCTGGACAGTAAAAAAGTTAAGCTAGGCAAGTAGATTGTGAAATCTAGGACCCAGATACTTCTACTTTCTATTCAGTTTTGCAGAGAGGATCCCAATCCCCTAAATCATGCCTAAACCCACCTAAATCCAAAAGCAGCTACTCCTTTAAGAGTTTCTATTTTTCAGTTCCCTCTCTGAGTTTGCAAGTTCTTGCACAACTAAGTGAAAAATCACTGAATCGTGCTCAGAAGTCTCTGTCCTGGGGAGATGAGTGTCTCTGTCCCAAAACTGTTGGTACACCTTTTAGGTGAACAGGCTCCTATTCCTGTGTTCTTGGGTATGTGTTAGGGGCCTAAATATTAGACAAGTCAGGATTCATTTAATTAATAATGGCAGTGCTGACCACAGCCTGATTCTAGTTATTGTTTAGGATTCTCAGCTGAGAGGGCACAGTACAGGGGTTTGGGAGCTTGTTGTTTGGATTTTGTAGGAAAGTTATCTGGGGAACATAACTGAAAACAGAAGAACAATTCTGAAAACGGGGCTTAGATCTGCTTTTGGCTCCTGGCAGTTCCTGGCTGTCCATTGGCAGAGTTTCAAGAAGAAAAAGGGAATGTGCAGGATATTTCGTGCCAGTTTATACACTTTCCTGGGACACAGGAGAACAGGATTCAGCCCTCCTGAAGATAAGGGCAGCCCAAAACTCAGGAGTTCTACTTCCTAGAATAGTGCTTTATTTTCTAGAAAGTTGGGGACACCAGTGTTTCCTTTTCCAGAGCAGATGAGAGCTCCTCACATTTCATATTGGTTACCTGCACTTCCTTTGGAAAAAGTAGACACCTAATTTAAGCAAATCACAAGACCTATCTTATCTCCACTAATTGTGTTGGGAATTTGAATGGTTATGGAGAGCAGACTAGGTTTCCTTTTAGTACTGCCATGTCCAACAATGCACCTAAACGAGATGGAAGCTTATTTCTACCCTGTTTTACGGATATCCTGTTTCCCAAACTTATCACTTCTCTTTTTGCCTATTTTCTGATTATCATATCCTTTTCAGTGCTTGGATTGTAATTTTTCTGAGCCCAAGACTGATTTTTCTACGTGTTATTCCATGGAGGGAGTGGCACAACATCATTCTGTTGTGCTGTCCTCTAAAGTCAATATGCTGTGCAGTGGGAGCACACCAGCTTCCTTGGAACCAGTTTTTGCATGGTAAACAGAGGATTGCATTTCACCATAGGAGTGTAGGAAGGCCTGTACCCTCATGGTGAAACATTACTGTTGCCGAGACTGTGATACCGTTTAATGGCTAAAACCTCAAAGAAGCTGAACAGCTGGGAGCCTGCATTCAGTTGAAGCGCAGTGTCAGTGCCTAATTCCTATAGTCTCCTTAGAAAATCTCTCATTTCTAGCACTAGTAATCCAATACCTTTCATGAGAACTAAATGCTTATTAGCAGAATTTTTCAAATACATGTGCAGTCCTTAAGTGTTGTCAGGATCAGCCTTGGCTTTTTAGTCTGGTTTTGCTTTTAAACCTAACCTTCAAATATGTGTATCTCTAAATGCATTTCTGGGTGCATTTTTTGTGTTGTTCTGTTTTTTTGAGATCATGTCATTGTTACATAGCTAGAGAAAGGGTAGTATTGAAAGCAATGCATCTTGGAATGCGAGTGGAACTATTTAGACTCTTTTTTTTAAAGCTCAGCTTCTTGATCTATAACCATACAATATTTGGAAAAAAAATATATCAGCATATTATGAGCTATATTCTGCTCTTGATATTCACTTCATGTTAGTAAGCTGCTGTTCTGTAAACTCTTGGAAATAGCCCTGGAACATACAGACTGCTTCCATCTGCCCTGCAGCAAAAAAAAAATTCTGTATACATCTGATAACAAAAAGAAAGCAAATACATATACATAGTTTTCTTCCCAAATTTCTATTATTTAATTAATTTATGTTTACTTCTTGGCAAATAATTGGATTATTTATAATAGTTATACTGTAAACTCTTGTGGCCTTTAAAGAGGTATGTGGATTAATGACTTCTCAAAGAACTGTTTTACAAGAGTACTGTGGTATTTTTAGAATGAGCGCCTGGTTAAAACAGTCACTAAGGGCATGTTATTCGCATAGGCATCTTTTGTACAAAATCTATGTATTTTTTTATTATCTGTGCATTCTGACTTGATTCAGTAATGTACCTTCGTATACATATATATAACATTAAGCGTATGAATAGGTCCAGTTGTTGCAAAGTTAGTTGTATTCCCTAGAATAACGTACTGAATTAGCCCTTGAAGGACTGTATTACTATGATGCAAAATAGATTCAAAGGAATCGTTTGGTTTTATATAAAAGGTGAGGAGTGCAGGGGTTTTTTGGTGTTTTTTTTTTTTTTAGTTTAAGAGTGGAATATATGTTTTCTTTAGCTGTAAAAGCACAATCAAGGCAACATGATAAGTGAGTCAGTGTTGTAAAAGTAAAACTAATTTTGCCTTCACTCACATGAGCTATAGAAGGAGGAAGCTTTATTGTCCCTGGGAAGGTGATAAGGCAGAGTAATTGTATATTATACTGTCCTGGAACATCTGCCTGAAGACTGTTGGAGCAATTCATCTATCATGGACGATACAGCATGTTTTGTCTTTCTGCTTTAACCCATCCCCACTGCTGGCCTGCACGAAGGTTTTGATAGGGACTGTTCCTGGGCTGGGGCTCACATTAATCAGTCCCCTTGTTCAACACTCCAGCTGACATAATTACAACCTGCGCACAGCAGTTATTCAAGTCGAGTCCTTGTCACTCGTGGTGCGAAACTACACAGCTCAGATCCCGAAGGAGATTGCCTTATCACACAGAACAAGGGCTCACAGGAGTTGAAGAGAATAGAAATGGGAAAATGTCTTCCGGGAGTACTATATATTCCTTTAAAATAAGACATTTGAGAGACTTACAAGGGACAAAGAGAAGCATTGTGCAAGGTCTGAAATGAACAGGTTATTATTTTTAAAAGGATTACACAGGCCATTTTTGTGAAATGGACATGGATTATTAAATAAATTCAGTGGTCTCTCTCTTATCATTCAGTGACTCTGCCCTATTAGTTTTCTTCAGAAGTGATAAAATAGTTTTTGACTTGTATAAGCTTTAAGTATCTCTCAGTAGAAATCATCAGAACACAACTAATAAAAGTGCACATATTATACCAGTAAAATTGGCACACACATAAGGGAAGATCTGCAAGGATCAGAGTTAAGGGTGAAGGAAGAAGCATGCAAAAGGGTTTTCAAAGATGAGCAAGTTCATTAGTTTCTACTGTAGTATGATACAGGAATGTGAAAGATGAAGCCAAAGAACAAGTTTCATATTTTAATATTTTTCCTTCTTTTCATGTTAACCCTCTGTGAGGAAAAAAGGCAAGTCCATAACACTGTCTGTACTAAATGAAAGAAGTTTATTTTCATGCAGTATGATGGGGTTTATTTTTATGTGTTTTTTTTTTTTCTTTAAGACAGAACATTTGCATACATGATTATAGGCTAATTTATTTGGCATTGATCTATAAAATTCCGCAATATGATAGAATTTTGTTGGCATTCAGAGGGCTTTTCCCTGGTGTTTAACATTTTTTCTTCTTAGGTACTAGATCAGCTTTTTGAAGCAATACCATTCAGGCAGTTCCTGTTCTTCTCAACCAGTCGATTTACAGTGTTGCCCCGATTTCTCATCTAGTTAAAATACAGTGTCTAATATTTAGACATAGTTGTGTGTAGTTGAAAGAACACTAATAATTTATCTGTTCTGGGTGGTCCAATTTTAAGCTAATGCTTTTACAAGACGACTTATCTGGGACTTTTGAGTAGTCTAAAGTAGAAGTGCTTCAAACTATCTTATCCATTTTACTCTGCATATATGCACTAGGTATGCTAGGTAAGTCAAATACATAGTTCAGTGCTTTCATTCAATGGTATTCCATTTCAGTATCTCTTGGTGACATACAAAGCACATTGAACTTGATGTGTGGGTCTACTGTGAGACTCTAGCTACATGAAAACTGCAATTTCTTACTGAGCAGCACGGCGTCCTTGTAGGCAAATGTACTCTTTCAGGAACAGAAATTAAGTTTTACTTGCTCCCTACTCTGAAACTCAGTTCTCCTGGGGTGAATGATGACTGTGAAGTAAGCTCAAAGTACAGAGCCAAATGCTGCATTTACTTATATTTGTGCAGACAATGGCATTATGAGGACATAATCTGAAGAGAATGATGTTTCTCCGATATATACTTTCAAGGCAGATTTTAGATCAGATAATCAATCATACCTCCAACTAAAGAACCAAATTTGACTTTCAGAATCTAAGATGGTTTTGCAGTATTGACAGCCAGGAAGAATATATTTTAATTTGCAGACTGAACAAATTTCCATGACATCATGGAAACACAATAAATGTCTGACCTCACAATGACATTTTTCAGACTTAAACTGTACTTCTTGTAGACTTTGAGCCCAGAAAAAGCCTTAAGCTCAGCTAGTCTGACCTTCTGCATAAAACAAACTGCATAGTTTTTTTCCAGTTTGCTCTGTACTGAACCTCCTGTGTTTGACTAAATTTTATCATCTAGAAAGACATTCAGGTTTGATCTGAAAGCATCCAAAGTTGGAGAACCCACTCCCCTTGTGTGAAAGGTTAATTGCTGTAAGTGCTGAAGAAATTGTAATTTATTTCTCATTTGAATTTGACTGCAACTTGTAGTCATTGTTTCTGGTTTTGTTACAGGTTTTCTCTAAGGTGTCCCTTAATCACACGTTTATTCCATGTTCAGTTACTCATGCCCCAAGCTTAAGTATAATAAGCAAAACAGAGTTTTTCTTTAATTTAAGTCTTTCGGGTTTTTTTTTCCCCTTAACTTGTATTTCTATTTATAATAATTTTGTGGCTGTTTGTTTCTTTTTAAAATGTAGGCAGTAATAGGGGAAGTAGATATCCTAGAATTAGTTTCTTCAGTGTCATAAGAACGTTACATTCTTTCATTTGCTTGCTACTTCCTTGCTTATACATCTAAAGATGACATGGGACCTTTCTGCTTATAGCATCCCACTGGAAACTCACATTAAATCGCTGGTCCACTAATCCCTAAATGATTTTCATCGTCACAGCTTTTCACAGTGTTCTCACATTCTATAAGTTACTTGCATGCGCTGTGCAAAGGTGGGAGACCTGACATGTAGTCCTATGTGTACGTGTTTGGATTGAATGGGCCTAGCTTGTGAAACTGCTCTGTATGACTGCAGTGTCATCGTTATTAATCATGCTACCAATTACAGTGTCATCTGCAAATTTTATTAGCAGGGATTTTATATATACTTTTGGCATGCATAACAAAAGTGATTCTTTCAGACAATTAATGCTTATTACATTGATAAATTGGAACATTTGAAATGAGGAGGAAAATGACCATCTCCTTTTTTCATGGGGGGTTGGGGCTGGGATAGGGCAAGAAGAGGTGATATATTAGCATTAAAAAACCCCTACGTTGAGCAGAGATTGTACAGACCACAGTGCCCTGGCTATGAATCCAGGCTGCAAAGCAACAGGATCTGCCCTCTGGGGACCCATGTTGTCACTAAAATGGCTGAAGGAACTGACACAAAGGCCAGTTGGAAGAAGTACCATCTGCATCTGAGATTGACAGGCAGCCTTTAGGGTCTGTTGCTATCGTTTCTGACTCCAGCAATATTAGGAGTCTAGTTTCATCTTGTGCAGCCTATAGACTCCACACCCTTTCTTAGGCTCCATCTGCACTTTTATATTTGTGAAAATACTTTATGGGTTCCTGAGGATACAAACAGATTCTACAGAATTGTTCAGTTACTTTATGTGGTCGTTAAAAGAAGTACAATAGGGAAAAAATTGATGCTGAAAGGAAATGTGTGTCTTCAATTAAATTCATCCTAGCTGTTTTCAAAAATGAATGCTTTCTGTGGCCTCATTTCAGCAAGGTATTTGATCATGTACATAAATTTAAGCTTGTGAGTCATTCTTTTGAAGTCAATGGGGCTGCTTGTACTTAAGCTGCACAAGTACATAAGTACCTTGCTAAATCAGGGCCTATGATACTTAAAGCCCAGTCTCCATCCTTACACCACTGCAGAGATGCTGTTTCTCAGACCAACTTCTCTTTTATGCCATCTGCTCCAACAAGAAAGGAAAGGGGGAGGGAGGAAGCCCATGAACAATGGAGTGATTATTCTCAGTTACTGTGAAATAGATGAACTCCACCTGCTATTTCTGCCACTTAAACCTTGGCTGACACGGTGCAGCAGTGCACTGTGCACAGCAGACCTCTGCATCCCTCACGCCGCAGGCAGGCGGGTCCAGAGGGCCCTTGAGCCAGGCCATTACAGAGCCCGCTCTGCCTGCAGCCGGGCGGGAGCCAGGAGTTGTAGCAAATGTTACGGAGAGTTTTCAGTACCAGATCAGTCCCGTGAAAAATTGCTTTTTTTGGTTTTGCTTGCTTTTTTTTTTTTTTTTAATTTCTGTAGTCAGTAGAAGGGGATGCTGAGGCTCTCTCCCAAAGAGCTACTCGGGCAGACTCAGCGGCTGAGCCAGCCCAGCTCTGCACGGCACCTCCGGGGCAGCGGGGACCACAGCACAGGTCAAGACCTGAGGCACGTCTCCCTGCCTTTCTGCACCCTTCCCACCTGCTCCTCCCAAGTCTAGTAGTTTGGACATAATTTGCAGGTTTCTGTGTAAAGGTTCCTCTCTCTTTATTTCTCTTCCCGTAGAAAGCAGAATTAATGGAAGCGTTTAAAGCAGGAAGACATTATTTCCTTGGAAGCAGAGATTATTTTTTTTTTTCCTGCAAAAATCAGGTTTTCTTTATGTTGTGAAGTGTGTTGTGAACTAAAACGTTTGTTTGGGGCTTGTTGTTTTTTTTTTTAATTTTTGAGAAAAATACTCAGTCTGAAAATTCATGAATAGATCTAGATGCCAGCACTGATTTTATACTTTGGTGGTTGTTCACAGTGCAGCATTGTAATCAATTTTACAGATTCCTCAGAGGTAAGCAAGACTAGAGTACATCACTTCTTATTTCCCTTCAGAATATCTAATTGCACTGAATTTGCATTTAAAAGTGTTCATTTTGGCTATCATAATCAACTTCTTGTATCACCCATATTTGTAATGATCAATTATTTGAAACTGGGAATTTTTATTCCAATACATTGTAAATATAACGTTAGATCTGTGGCCAGATTATAATTTGGACGTGCTAGTCTGCTGAATGGAGCTGAGACACAAGCAGTAATTATCAATCTTCCATCATTTTCAGTGCTGACGCACAAGTTTTTGCTGCTTCCCTACAGGGCTCTGCTACTTTTTAGCAGCCAGCATTGGACATCTGTCACACATACTGTATGTCATAACAAATAGATCATTACAGAAAAAAACACAAAGCTATAAATGTAAAAAAGCAGAAAACATTACAATTATTATCCCTGGGTGTTACTGTAATACTGTCAGAATAAATCCCAAATACATGTTTATTATTTTCTTTGTGAAACTGACTGTGCCATATAATTTCTATAAAACATGTAAATGTAGCGTACTCTCTGTTATGGGCTACTTCATGTTTTCTGAGTGGCAATACATGGAATATGTGGCAGTACGTGTGAAACTTGACAATGCATGAGACCACCAGATTGTCGGTCATGCGTTTTTATGATACCGTGGATGTGTATCTCAGCCATCTTAGCTTGGTATGGTTGAAAAACAGCAGCTGTAGGCAAATGTTCACTGCAGAAACAGCTATAGTGGTAAAGGCATTGCTGTCCCACAGCACTTTGTTGCCACTGTCGACCAGAGGTCTTTAAGAACAGCATAGAGAGATGTTTGCCAGCAGTGGCATAGGCAGAACTGAGCTGGCACTGGGCACATTGTAGTAGACCTTCTGAGCTCCCCTGGAGTAGTATGCTGCTAATTCTGGCAGTGGTATCATAAGTCACTTGATAATTGAGGTCAGTAGCAGAGTGCTAGCACTTGTGTTCATGTGATTGTCCCCCCAGTCATTTAAAACATAAATACAGGCAGAATTTTTGCTTCTTAAAGGAAAAGAATGAGGAAAAGTGACCCAGGTGCCCGCTAGTAATAAGACAACTGAGAAAAAGTACCACGTTTCTCATATATATATATATATATATATATATATATATATATACACACACTTTATATATGTGTGTTAATGTATATTATTAATTACAGTTTTATAATGTTAGTTTCAACATGCTTCAGAATGTATTTTTGGCCATGATGTTCTGCTATTTTTTGTTTATTTCTTGTGCAATACTGTATTGACCTGTAGCACTGAGGAGGTAAGCCAATGCTTTAATTTTTAAACTTGATTTGAACTGAGTGCCAGTGGTATATGCAGATTGTGCATAATGTTGTAGGTAGTTTGCGTTAGCTGGCAATCAGTTTATTTTAAAAGCAGACATGTAGATAAATCTTGAGTATTTTGGGAAGAATTTTTGGTTGGTTTGTTTGTCTGGGTTTTTGCTTAGTAGAAGTTGTGCAGAGTGACTGTCATTGTGAAGGTTTTGATGGAATAAGCCTGTCTGTATAATGTAATTACCACAGATTGAGGTATTTGTTTCTTTCCTGTCAAGAAAATATTGCCTATTAGGTTGTTTACTGTTGCTCTACTGAATGCTAGTTTTCATACAGTTTAATGCAAGAAAGGAATAAAGGCGGGCTAGAAAGGTTTTATTTTGGGAAGCAGTAACACTGGAAAAAAAAACTGAGGCCCCTGCATTTAAATGTGTGAGCGGGAGCTCTTGGTTCTTCAAGGAGTGTCCAGGAGCTCCCAGAACTCCTGGCTGGAACTGGAAAACATTGAGCACAGGAAAGTCATGGCATCCACATATGCAAGCACTGCTGTGAAATGCGCTGTAATATCTCAAAGCTTAAAGCACTGTTTACAATAGAAAGGAGTTTAGGAAGAATTTGATGGTTTTCCAAAGTAAGATGAAAGGAGCTGGGTCTCTGTAGTTCACCCACTAGAAGTCCAGATAGCAGGGGATTCTTTAGCTGAGCAAGATGTGTAGGAAATGTAAAGCTATCTGTTAGCTGGATGCAGGAGTATAAGAAATATGACAGTTTGTAAAAGTGAGAGAGATCAACAATAAAGCAATTTGCCTGTGATTTCAGTGGGTTCCTGTTGCTTTCCATCAGATTTCAGTTCTTTTAGTACAAAAAAGAGTTAGGGTTTGAAGAAAGACTCACTTGGCAAACTTTTTATGAACTGTGCTATGCATGAGGGCAAGCTAAATGTTCCATACGACTTTGCGTGTCTAAAAATCTGTGAGTCTCCTTTTCTAATGTAATTATATTATTGCAGTTTTAGTTTAAAGGCAGTTTTCCAAGTTAAATGGCATTTCCTGTAAAAGAAACACTTTCATTTTTTTTTGTGAATAACTGACGTTAAGAATCTGTGATGATACATGTTGCTTTCATGAGAAGTTTGCTTTCATCATAACTGCTTTTATTTCTGGAAGAAAGTATCTGGGGACTTTGCTGTTTTTCAATCAAAATACTGCAATTTCTGTGTACTTCTTGCAGGTTGCATAGCAGGGTATAAACAGTACAGAAGACCTTCAGAGTTCTCTCCATGTGAGAGTGAACTTGATTCATAGTGAAGAACAGGGAAAAACTAGAAATCTTTTCAATCGGTTGGTTGTGTCACTGTGTTTGTTTTTGTGTTGTAAATAGTGATATCCATGGAGCTGCCATTAGCCCTTTATGTCTTTTGCATTTCTCTTCAGAAACAGGGTGTTTGTACCTAATGTCCTGGAGAAAACCGTTTGAAAAAGGTTTATTTTGTGCAAATAAGAGCCCTACAAGGTGCTTTTTAAAACTTAGTGGGCTCGATAATTAACATTTTGCCTCATTGGCACCTCCGAAACCTTCCATTTCCATGTCTTGCAGTAAGCACCTTTCTGAAAATGTCAGGCACTGCATAATGGAAGAGCGTTCTAATTTCAGTTCCCTATTAGTAAAACATCTTAATAAAAATAGGTTGCTTCCTGCTATATTTCATTTAGCTGTTGAGTACAATGCTCATGTATTCTTATGCACAAAACACCTAGGAAATACAGTAGCATTGCTATTCTGCAGGGGCAAATTTAGAATTAACCGAAGATCTTTTGTGAGTTTCTCTCACTTCACGATTTTTTTCCAAAATGCCACGTGACAGATGAGGACAGCAAATAGCTCTGGTGTTGGGCAGCCACAGCTCTGCAGGTAGCTGCTGAATTCAGCGGTTGACAGCGGCTGCTTGAGGCGGTGCTGCTGGCCGGGAGGAGGGCAGAGCGCGGCCCCCCGCGTCCCGCCGCGGGGCTGGGGCTGATCCCCTCTGCGTGGGGAAGGGGTGCCCAACTCCCTGCTCGCCTACGGCCTGTACTGCTTGCTGGCGAGGCTGGCTGAGCCCTGCAAGATGGGAAGGAAGGAGGAGATGGTGGGGGAATAACGACCACAGACAGCAATTACTGGGGGGACTTTCAGGCTGACAGGTCCCCACCTGGCACAGATTTGCTCCAAGGCTCGTCGTTCACCCGTGTTTCCCTGCTGCTGACTTTGAACTGCCACCTCCACCTCCTGCGAAGTGCACATCTATGCTCTGCCATCCCAGAACCCCAAACAGTGCTGCTGTTTTCTGTGGGGTGGGCCAAGTTTTGCTGAGGAGCCTGGTCAGTGGCACGCTATAGCTTGCCAATGCAACTGAGAAGATGTCTTCATTTGGGCTGAGCTATACTACTTCTAAGGGCTAGAGGAACAATAGTATTTTCTGGTTTAGGGAGGAAGGCAGTTAGGAGAACTTTTGCCCTGTGCACTAGCAACATGTATTTTCCCACTGTTCTGTAGACCAAGCACACTGTTTCTTGCTCTTAGCGCAATGCCCTGTTTTTTTGGTAACAGAACTGATATATATAAAGGTAGGAGAGAGGAGGGAGGCAATGGGAGAGGGAAAACCGAGTAAATAAATACAACAACTTCTCATGCTGATAAAGTGTCTGGGCATTTTATGCTACTCCTAATCTTCCACTTTATTCCACTCTCCCAGGAACGTGGGTTAATGCTGCTAAGAAGCATATGAGAGCGTGATGGGTTGTGGCACTGGGTTTCCTTATCACTCTGTGGATGGTGCCTGTGCAAGCACAGTCACCACTGAAAACTTGAATAAACTGTTTCATTCTCATCCTTGAAATAGGGCGGTTTGCTTTAGGCCCCATTTTGGAAAAGCTTCGATCCTCATTGTGGTAGGGTGCCACTGGAGATTTCCATTGGAAGCTGAGTATTATTCACTGTTATAATACCTACACAGTTTTGTTTTGGTTTGGTTTTTTTTGTTTGTTTGGTTGGGTCTTTTTGCTGTGGTGTCCTGTTCCTGTCTAGGTGGTTATAGGTATTCTGAGATTTGCTTACAAAGAGACAATGACATCAAAAGTAACTTTAAAAAAGTTTTTCTGGATACATTGTTTATGTTGAACAGCTGATCCCAGAGGGTGATGATCAGTAGCGTGAAGCCTAGCTGGAGGCCAGTGACTAGCCATGTACCCCAGGGGTCAATATTAGGTCCAATCCTTTTGAACATCTTCATTAATGATCTGGATGATGGGGCAGAGTGTACCCTCAGCAAGTTTGCAGATGACACAAAACTGGGAGGGGTGGTTGATACACCAGAGAGGGTTGTGCTGCCATCCAGAGGGACCTCAACAGGCTGGAGAAACAGGCTGACAGGAACCTCATATAGTTGAACAAGGTGAAGGGCCAAGTCCTGCACATGGGGAGGAACAACCCCCAGGCACCAATATATGCTGAGGACTGACCAGCTGGAAAGCAGCTTTGAAGGAAAGGACCTGGGTTCCTGGTAGACACCAAGTTGAGCATGGGCCATCAACATGCCCCTGTGGCAAAGAAAGCTCGCTCTACCCTGGGCTGCATTAGGAGAAGTGCTGCCAGTAGGTCCAGGGAGGTGATCCTTCCCCTCTACCCAGCACTGGTGAGGCCACACCTAGAGCACTGTGCCCTATTCTGGTCTCCCTAGTACAAGAGAGACATGGACATACTTAAGAGTCCAGCAAAGGGGCACTAAGATGATGAAAGTGCTGGAGCATCTCTCTCGAATAAGGACAAGCTCAGAGATCTGGGACTGTTCAGCCTGGAGAAGAGTCTCAGAAGGGATCTCAATAATGTGCACAAATATCTGAAGACAGAGTGTAAAGAAGATGGAGCCAGGCTCTTTTTCAGTGGTGCCCAGTGACAGGACAAGAGGCAATGGGAACAAACTGAAGTACAGGAGATTCCCCCTGAAGTTCAGGAAACACTTTTCCAGTGAGGGTAACTGAGCACTGGACAGACTGCACAGGGAGGCTGGGGAGTCTCCATCCTTGGAGATATTCAGAGGCTGCCTGAAAATGGTCCTGGGCAACTGGCCCTGCTTGAGCAGGGGTGTTGGACCAGGAAACCTCCAGAAGTTTCTTCCAATCTCAAGTGTTCTGTGATTTTGTGACTAAAGTACAGTTTTACAATTGACAAGTCATTTCCAGTTTATGATATTTGAATATGCAGCAACCTTTATTAAGAGCAGCAAAAGAAAGACAGGTAACTGGTTGGTAGGAACGGACTTCTAATGGCAACATGAAATATGTAGTTAGAATAGCAACATGAACACATCACAGTGTGATGAACATTGTAGATAAAAGCCCTTTTTTATCTTCAGTCAAAAGAGGTTTTCCTTTTGTCTTGAGCAGTCGCTGCATTTCTGGGAAGAAGCTTGCCATCAATCTCCCTTACTTCACAGCATTGCCCTTTACAGAAATGGGGGGACTCTCCTGGATGTGTACGGTGGAAAGTTGGCCTAGACCCTTCCCAATATATCAGTCTTCGATGGAGGAAGTCGTACAGGCTGGTTGCATGGAAAGCATGAGCTGAGCTTTTCAGCTCCTCACATTTCCTATTCATCTGCAGCGTGCCTTAGTAACATGTCGCATCTCCTCTTCCACCATGTATAGCACTGACAGGACACTGGAAACTCTACAGGCCTTCCACTTCCTTTTAATAGACTGGTTGTGGGGTTTGCATTGAGTCTCAAACCTTTCTTCATGTCTGATAAGAAGACTCACTACAAGACATGAAACAAAATTAAAATTTCTGTTGTGTTTCTCTGCATCAGGACTGAATATAAACGTATAGACTATAGCTTTAGACTAAAGAAGTCTCACTAATAAGTTCCCTTCCTGCTATTGCAGAGCATGAAAAAATTGCCAGAAATATATACATTTGATTTTCAAAATGGAAAATGGATCATAAGGATGAAAACATGCTTGCATTAAGAAATTATAATAGTAATTTATCTTAGAAACCTCTGGTTTAGCCTTACTGGAACACAGGCTAGCATTTTAAAAGTTACATTTATTTGTTTGTGGCTGTAATTCAGAGTGGAACTCAAAAAACAGAAATATTTTACTCAATTTCTTTTGGGCTGGGCTCTAAGTTGTCATATTTCAGAACAAAGGGAATCTTTATCTCAAAGTTCATAAACTCCTGGAAGTCAGTTTTATAACACAAAGCCTATCAAATACTTAACTATCATCACTCTTGCAACACTAGAGTATTTTAGTTAGATGTTTATCATGGTATAGCTTTAATGAAAATGCAGTGCTGCTTAAAATTGCAGACCTCTGTGTTTACTCATATGAGATGAAGTGGTGTAAGTACACACATACACAGTGTTGGTGAGCGTTTTTTGTGTCAAACATACAATAACGTACAATACTCAGGAGAAGACTCCTAATAAAACCGACATTCAGAGCACACTGAATAATTTAAAAAACACTTTATATGCAGTATATTTTTGTCATGCAATTTTTAAAGGTATTACTTGACTTCAGAAGTGCTTGGATTTGCCAGTTGTTACCTTCATGGTTTTCTTTATGATTGCAATTGCTTCATTGCAACCTAATACGAGAGGCCATTTGTAATGTTCCTCATTTCTGGTTAAGCCTTTCTGGCCTTGTCACATGGAAAAAAAAATTTAAATTTTTAAAATTTTTATTTCCCACAATGAATATAGTAGTATGTTGGTGTGTTTAGTCACAGATTTTTACTCATGACTGAATAAATGAGACTTTGGGATTGCTCTTTTTAAAGTGGCTGGAGCAAATTCACAAATCAAAGGAGACAAAACTGTACTTTTATGACGTGAACAAGCTGGGTTTTCTTCACAACTCTTCCATAGTTTTCCACAGATCCTTTATATATTTCATAGAAATATTTCAAAGTAAAAAGTTTTATATCCTTCTGTAACATAGTATGAGGGCTAAGCTAAAAGGACACAGATATTTTATTTCAGATTTATGTGTTTTGCTTTAATGTACTGCCTGTTAAAGTAGAACCCATGGCAGAAGATTACTAGATTGTCTTCTGCTTTCATTGTAGTGTACACTATCCTTTTTTTTTTTTTAAATAAAATACATGTTTCATTTTAACAACATTGATGAGCATTGTAATTTTTTTAGGGCTGAATCCTGAAAGATGCTGAGGACCAATATTGCCTGTATTTTTCAGTGAGCATAAGCGCCTTCTCTGACATTCTCAGGAGTCTGATCATTATACTGGTATATAGCAGATGGACATGACAGAGGGTGAGCTTTGGCAGCACCGTAAGGCAGATATCAGCTTTACTATGACCATCTCCAAGGGAGAGACAAGCACTCCAACAGAACTTCAAGCTGCTACTTCCAGTTTATTTTGGGGGTCCTTTTTTTAGGTGCCTGTTACTGTGGTATTTCTAACAGTAACAGATAAACAGTTGCTCAAAATATGACTGGTGTCTTAACTGAATATTTGTGAAGTATTATGTATTTATATAGTTCACTTGAGTGTTTGTACTTTTTGCGGTTAAACTGAATTACTGTTCTTAGTTTGACAATATTAATAGTGTACAGTACTAAGTCTAAAAAATTTTCTACACGGGCTGTTATTTTGATTCAAGAATAAGTATAATGATTATTTCTGATTTAAATAAATGAAGAAGCAGTATATTTTGTATGGGATTCATCACAGACTTTGAATAAGTAGGAAATTCTAATGCAAAAGAATTTCGGAATGAGATTGCAACATTTTAAAGACCAGAAATTAAAACTTACTGTCATATCATGGATCTCTGTGGATAAAAGAAACATGAAATCCTTTTTCTATTCAGTTTTCTTTTTTTTTTTTTTTTTCAGAAATATCACTAGAAACATTTATTTGAAATACATAAAATTAATTATATATGTATTCTGACTTTTATGCATGAAAACTACACTGCTTCCACAAAAGCTGTGTTTAAGTCAGAATCTGTGTGTATTTTCAAAAAGTTATAAACTTGAACAACTCAATTCCCTTTTCTAGAAACAGTTCATAAGGTGAGATGAGAGTTGGTAAGATATCCTTACAAAAATCATTCACAGAAGCTCCTATAGAATCTAGGAACTGTGTAGAAAAGATTAATGTAATCTCTGTTGGGAATCTGTGCACTTCAGTTTTGCTAAATTAAAGACTTTTGCTTAATTTCTGTCTGTCGCTGACTACTAACAAGAAAAATAAGATTATAAGACTTTTGCAAATGTAAAAATTGTTCATTTTCAGATGTTTCTGGTTCAGATGTATTGCCCAGTTAACCTGCAACAGCACTGGGAGCCTTCATGCAAAGGACAATATTTATGCAAAACATAAGAGGATGCAAAAATTGGGCAGAGAGTAAAAAATTAGTAATGACTACTCATTTTCTGTTATAACACTGGGGTTTATTTGAACAAGTAGTAGGGAATAAATTGCTATATAACTTACTCCTTTTTTTTCATCACTTTTTAGGTCTAACTGTGCTGAAAATATCCGTAAACACATCTTGCATACAGGAAAGCATGAAGGAGTCAAAATGTATAACTGTCCTAAATGTGACTATGGAACTAATATTCCTGTGGAGTTCCGTAACCACTTGAAAGAACTACACCCAGACATTGAAAACCCTGATCTGGCATACTTGCATGCTGGTAAGGTTATTCTTCCCTTTGCTTACAAATGCTTCTCTTTTCTATATGAGCAGGCTTAACTTATTGCAGTAACAAAGCTCGCTGTTATGTTATTATCATTTATTCTGAAGAAGAACATGATTTTAAAATGGGCTTAGTCTCTTCAGGTTTTCACAAGGGGTGAAGGTTATGCATTAAGCACTGAAATCTGTTCATGTTTCACAAGCAAAGCCTGCAGTTCAACACATAAACATCAGAAGTGTGTACTATTTAGATGCCCCATTTTGAAATCCAGCTGAACTTTTATAGGCAAATATTTTTGCAACGTTCGTATTAAGACCCTATGTCCACCCTGTTTCCCCCAGAAGAGAAAAACAATATTCCTTAGGAAATAGAGTGGCAAATCCATGTACCGCTTTAAAAATTCTTGGATTTCATTACAAAAAAGCAGACAGTGTTTAACATTAAGAGATAGTGCAGCTGAGATCAATCAATAACTTAAATGTATTTTTGAAGCTTTGCATTAGAGAGCACACGCATGGAAGACATGGAAGGCACTGGAGGAATGCGAAACAAAAGCATTGCTTTGTAAACAGGAATTACAAGAAAAAAGTTGGGGTTTTTCCTATTTAAGAACAAGATTTATTTTTTTTTTTTTAGAGATTCTACAGTTCAAGCATGAGGTTAGAAGAAATAATACAAAATTAGGCTGGAGATTGAATTAAATGTGATCTTAACTCGGGAGAGGCAGATAACTTAGACATCACTGGACGGGAAGACAAGTCAGAGCAGTGGGAAAAAAGAACAGATGGCAAGAAGAAAGAGTTGGGGAATCCAGAGGAAGAAGAAGCTATGTGGGCCAAATTTTCCCTAAGATGCAAATTAATCTTCCATTGAAGTATTGCTATTAATACTGCTGTGTCACATTTGAATCTTCTTCTGTAAGGAACTAATATCATTTTTGAGACCCTCATACCCATGAAAAAACATTACCTAGAGAGCTTTCATTCAGCTCTGTATAGTGTGTATACTCACGTTATTTTAAAACCTCTCAGTCTTCTCAAACTGACTGCTTGCTTTCCTGACTAGAGGCAGTGTATTATTTGTACCATATATTTCTATTTGCCAAGTATTCCACTTCATTTTGGAACCAATCATCATGTCATGTCAGCATATGGTGGATAATATCTGGATGTACAAACAAAATGCCAGTTGGCAGGATACCAATTTCAAAATAGGTCAGAAAACTGATCACATTTCACCATAGTTCTCACTACAGTGAATGAATATTCAACTTGGATCATAAATCTGCATACTGTTGGATTGTACTACAATAATCCCATTTAAAATAATATGAAAAATTAAAATGCTTTCAATAGACAGATACACAGACATAACACAGCTACCTATAACACTGATTGAATCACTAACATTTTTCCAAGATTACAAAATCTATGTAAGTTTTCACATTACTTGTTCAAGACTATATCTAGGTTAATGAATTGCTCATTGCAGCATGCTGTGGTTAAAGCTATTTAACACATAGCAACATAGGAAAACTGTCATCAATGTCTTGTACACTAACGTATCTATTTTCTATACATTCATTCTTATACTGTAGAAATCCCCTTGCACTAAACAGGGTACTGTACGAACATATTAGTACTAGCAAGAACTGGTTGTCACCTAATTATTACCTAGTTAGCCTAGAATTGGTGTACAACAAAAGTGTTAAAATATTCTTTGTATAATCCCATGGCTAGAAGGACGATGCTGTATTTTCCTTTCAGGAAAAAACACTTAAGGTGGGACCTAGGTGATAATTGTGGATTCACATCAGAGTTAAATTAAAGGGGGTTTCACTTGCTCTTTTCAATCTATTGCTGACTGCTGGACATCCGAGAGTTAAAGATTTTAGAGAAGTTTTTTAGAGGAATGAGAGGATAACTCCCATGCCCTTGCTAACATCCCTTATCAAAATAAGATTTGTTCTGTGTCTGGTTCACGGTTACTGATGACTTATTGGTCACTGGCTGCACCCACAGAGAATCCACAACGTGACATAGAACCCTTTAGGATGATAGGAGTATGAAAGTGTCATACACAATCGATTTTTTTTTAACTTAAACATATTTGTCTGTCTTTTGTGTTCTAATATTGCTTTGTAACGGGAAAACCAGCCCCTTAGCTTCTTTGAGCAGAATAGAAATAGAATAAGTCTCATCACTGGCAAAGAGACAGATGCCACTCCAGACACACTGCAGGACCAATCAGAAACTCCTTCACCGCATCCCACCAAGAATGGAGCTGTGGGGTACCTTTAGTTGGGAGTGAAAATCAAGTCTGTTTCTCATCTGTGAAACTAAGATCATCAGTTGGATTGCTAATTCAAAGTTAATGTTCTTTATAATTTAATGATCTAATACTATTTTCTGGTTAGCTTTCTTTGGCAACTACTATACTGCTTTATGGAGTCAGTGAGAGTAAGGAGCCTGAAGAAGCATTACTAAGGAAGAGGTTGTGGAAGGTGGAAGATGCAACAACTTAGCTTCTACTTGAGTAAGGGTGATACTGTAATTGATAGGTGATAGCACTTTCTGTTCTGCATCTTTGCAATCCTGTATAATGTGAGGAATTGATACATGGAAATGCAACAAAACCCAGTCTTCAGACTTTCTTTCCTCTTTTTGCTATAGGCTCTGTCACAGAGGGAGATATTTAACTATACAACTATATTCCCTATAAACCTTATGAAGTACCATTGTATATTTTAAAACAATAACAATCTAGAGAATACTTTTGTCTTTAACTTTTAAAGTGTACTGTGTTTGAACAGCAGGCCTTTAATACACACAAGCCAACAGAGATATATGCATCTGCACATAAAATTATGGACTGAAGTTGCTAGATTACACTTCAAATACCAGTTTCTGCATTTAGGCTCTAATTTTTATAGAAATCTTCAAATCTGTTTTTGAAACGTCATTGGACATTTTTCTGTAAGAGCTCTATGCCTGTTTCTTGATAATCTCCAGACCATTTTCTCAAGGTCTGTCTTGAAATTGAAATTTTGTTTAAAAAAACCTGGAAATACAGTGATTGCTGATTATCCACAGTATGAATTAATTTTCTCTAAAGATACTGATAGTTTTTATAGCTGTTCTAGAACAGAAGTGGGCTTACTAGCAAGCTTAGGAATGGTGCAGTTAATATTTTAGTCATGGAAATTTGGTTCCAATGGAAGCTATTCATATTGTTCTTGTTATCAATGCGCAAATCTGAAAATTTGTCACTACAAATGGAAAATTAATACAATAAGTGAGTGAACTGTCATATCATGTTGATGACTAACACTTTAGTGATTTTTTTTTTTTTTTAATGAGATTATTTGATAAAGAAAATTTTTCTGAGCTGCTCGCTGTGGACTTGTCTGTGTGGCAAGCCTCAAAGTAAGCTGAAGAAATCTTTAGATTGATTCTTGTATGCAGTGCATTTCCAAGAATCTTGGATATGTTTGTTCTTCCAACTGACACTACATCTCAATACTGAGTTGAACTGATCCTGAATACATTGACATGTGTGGCAGGGGAAGGGCCTGTACCTGTGGTAGAACTTGAAAGGGATCAGTACTCCAGATGTCTTTCTCAGTGCTCTGTCTGCTTTGGAGCAGCATCACTTGGCAGTGTAATTTAAGTTTGAACTAAATGTTCATCATTTAGGAGCTCTTGTGTTATAAACATTATGGTACCACTATGATGCATTATTTATATCCAAAGAACGTAATATCTATGGCTTGACATCTCCATTATTCCAATAGCTGCGGAGACCATGGCATCTCACTATGTGCATAGTATTCTTCTGTGGATATTAAACTGGCCATAAGGCAAAAAATCTCTTCAGAGAGAAGAGAAGCAGTTTGCTCATTATTGTTTTCATGATCATGTTGAAAGTTATGTGATGGTACTGTTTTTTTCTCTATCATTATTTCTGTGCTGCACTGTTAAAAGTGAACATGATGCCCAAGAATAAGAACTACTCTAGGAAACCAGAATAAACCCAGTTTTTCACTGAGCGATTGATGTAGTGGTCATGCTTTCTGTCTGAGTTTCCCCATGTGCAAAACAGGTGCAATGCCTACGTAATTCAAGTCACAAAGCTATTGCTTGAAAATGACTTCACAACAGTCAACTGTGTGATTAGGGAACTGGTTAAGTCATGGAACAGAAAATCTGGAGGTGTTTTACTTAATCTAGAATTAGCAGTCATACAAAATCTTTCTTGGAAGTCTTTCCTTTTTAAAAAAATCAGGGAAGGCAGCTCATTTAATTGTACTCTTTGATAAGTCTGTTTTTTATTTGAAAGTGATACTCTCAGAGCGTCTGCCACCCTGGGCCCTGCAAGTAGGAGTAGAGGATCACTTGTTCTTTTGGTTCCTGACAGAATTAAAAGTGTGAGCCGCTTCCTCTCACTGCATAGGTGTGTTTCAGGGATGCTTGGAAGTGCAGCTTTGTGTGCCTCCATGAAAATTATAGGTGCCTCCAGGGTTGGGCATCCACAGAACAAAGATCGTGATGATCGTGTTTTGGCAGTTGGCTGCCTGCGTGGTGATTGAACACACAGCGTTCTTGAGAGTTACATAATTCATGACCAAAATGATAGATAGGTACTTGATTATAGTGTATGAGTTGCTTCACAGGGAGAAAATATCAGACATGAGCTACTCTTAATCTAGATGAGAAAAGCCTGTGAAAAATCAGTTACTGAAAGCGTAGTCAGACAAATTGAAATGAGAAACAAGATGCAAACATAAATATGAGGTCTATTGATCTCTGGCAGCAATTAGTAGAAGAAATTATCCATGTTCTGTTCCTTTGAGCCTTGAAAAGACTGGATGAATGTCTTTCTAGAAGACAGGTTTTAGAAGGGCCTAATATTGCTGGGTTCCCTGCAAAACTTAAGTGTTACTTAAGGGGCTTTGATATACCAGAAGTCAGACTATTATCTAATAGTCCTTTCTGCTCTTAAATCTTAAAGCAGTGTTAATCTACAGCCTGTTGGTAAGGGTTGTGTTTATGAATCTAAAGCTCTTGGGTGTTAGGATAGTAAAGGGATAGCTGAGGAGACACAGAAGTCCCGCAAAGTGTTCTTTCTCATAGAGATGACATTTCCATTATCAGCACTAAATTCTTACTCTCTTTGAGCCTGAAGTACCTGTGCCTGAGTACCACTTGCCTAAAATAAGTTTCTTTCTGGTGTGTTGTTAAATACTTAATAAAATGTGTTGGAACATACATCTGTTTATTTAAGGTGTTTGAAGAATACTTAAAAATTCTGCTCTTTTGGTTGGCAGTTCTCTTACTGTGTTATTGGCTCCTGAGATCTGAAATCAATGAAAAAACAGTTCAAATAATCATTTCTTCATTAAGCCAGACTTACATCCTGCCTTTTTTTTTTTTTTTTTTAGAATAGAGCAACACAGTTAGAGGATGTTTTAGTTCTTTCCAGAGAGCAGTGAAAAGGAGAAAAGTTTACCACAAAGTCTCTTTTATGCATGTTTGAAAATTATTTTTCCAAACTTTAAATGCACATTTCAAAAGGCTGTGGTCTCCACACATTTCTCTTCCAGTTTCTTTAGCTTTGGAGAAACAAGGCTGTACTAGCAATCCTCAACGTGATTACATCATCAACACGAGACAAAATTGTGATCCTATCGGTTGTAACAGTTGCAATATTCATGAATGGAATTCTGAAAGTTCAAATAGTTAATCCCAAATAAAATTGTGATCTTTATCACACTTGACAGCTACATTTATCAAATTATTAAGAGAAAAAATTGATTGCTAAAAGTTATGGTGTGATCTATTACGTGATTTTATCAAGTTATAACTGTATTGCCAAGTGGAAACTGCAGACTTATTCAGAATGTGAATTGGACACACATAACCTGATAATATAGCAATTATACTAGTATTCTAGTGCTTTTCTACTTTTAAATTTATCTTCTTTTCTTCTTATTTCTTTTCTATCCTCTGATTCTTTAGTAGAAAATACGAAGTTGAAAAAAATAAATAAAAATAAAATAATAGAAACTTATTTACTCATACTCTCTGAATTCATCAAACTACAAAAATGTAAAATCAGTGAATGCTGTTTATCAATAAAATAATGGAAATACAAGTCAATTGAGTACCTATGCAAGCTTGTAATTCATACCTTAATTAAAGCCTCCAAAGAACGGATATAGAGTTTTGTTTGCAAGCATATTTAACTTTTTTTTCTTGGAATACTCATGTTCTTAGTCTTTATTAGTGTTTTAAATAAAATACTTTAAATGTTGTAATTTGGAAGAATATTAAAAATCTGTCATTGCTAGATATAGGCAAATCAGGTAGAAGCTTTTACAGTAGCAGAACATTGCTTGGGTTTTTAGTCAGATAAAACATTATTTTTGATGGCTGGTATACTTAAAAAAAAATAAAAAAGGCAGCAGCAGCTCTGCTTCAAACAGGTTTGCTCTTGTCATAGTTATTAGTACCAGTCTTTCAATAGCATGTCATGTTGATTGGCAGACACTCCCTTTCCTCTTTTGTGAAGAATAATAGTTTTAGTGTGTGCTTGAAATAAAAACCTAGTATAAATGATTTTCTGTTTGTAAAGGAGAAAGCTAGGTTCCTTATAACCTATGTAGATTACGTATTATTGTGTTTCAGTAAAAATTAATCTGTTTTAAAAAAAACTTAAAACCTATGTCATTTCATTATTTTTATAACTGTCTTTTATTAGAAGGCTTTGTATGCCTAGCAGAGCTTCCACAGCCAGTATCTTTATCTGGGTGGTCATGACAGTAGAGTTGGTTCTTTCCAGGTAGCAAGTAAAGTAGGAAAAAAACAAACCTAAGGTAGTGAAAGTATTTTTTTTCTTTTTTTTTCTAGTATGTAGCTCTTGCTGCTGCAGTTGAAGAGCTTAGGGACTGCTTTCATAGTCCCTTGGTTGCTTTTCCTGAACAGTCAGCATATATTGCTGCTTAGTAACATGAAAGAAGGTGTTGAAATATTTTTATGCAGATATTACATCATCTAATATGCAAAACCCACCACTATTAACATTAGTTATATTCTGTAAGTGGACAGTATCCTCAGATAAGAGTGAAGGCCATGAATTTTACTAAAGAAAAAACATTCAGAGTATAGTTTTAAAGGAAAAGGAAAATATTGCCTAGACCAAAGTTGGGAACACCTCTTAATACCTCTGATCAGTACAAGTATAATGTCTCTCATGTTGTGCACCATTTTTCCATCAGCTAGTTGGCGATAAGCTGCTGGGCCATCGCACAAGTGGTTTTCATATTGTGTGTAGCACCAATGGCATTTGTAGTCACAATCCTGCATTCTGTTCAATGCCTTTCTGCCCACGGCCCACTGCCCTGGGGGTTCCCTAGTTGTCATCATTCCTTTCTGAAGAACTAGCCGAGCTGGTCACAAGGCAGCTCATTTTCTGTGGGGTGGGCTTTTACTCCTGGGCAGTTTGAATCTCTTTGCCTGTGTCTAAACGTTTAATCTGGGTGTTGGCTTGCACCTGCTTTCCTGCCGTTCCTCCCTGTGGCGTCCTGGTTTCCAGTGCGGGGAACCATTCAGCTCACCTGGAAAGGGGCTCTGCCACACTGACCGATACAGAAAACCTCATCAGTTTTGAAATTTTTTGTTGAGCCCTAATGCCCACCTTGTATCTGCCCTCAAAACACCCTCGGGCGGGCATCTGCTTTGCAAATTCCTTGCATGGCGTTGGTAGCCACATGCTGGATCGCTGCTGGTGTTCACAAAGACTTGCCTCTGCAAGGATGTCACATTCACCGATAAATAGAAGATAATGGTGTTACTTCATTACACTAATAGATAAAATATCCTTCATGAGGAACGAGACATGTTATTGCCTATTTGGTGCTAAAAATAGGGTATCCTAACATAAAACTTATAAAACAAGGCTGAAATCTACAGAAGTAGAAGAAAGCCCTTAAGACACAACAGCCATCTAGAAAGACAAAAATACTTAATTCTGCTAGAAAATATGTATGCATGTTAGTATGTGGTAAATATGAGTAATAAAAGGAAATATTAGTATCCAAATATCAAATATATAAAGCATAAATATTTTATCTTTTATAGGATATATAAAATATATTTCTATTGTATAAATATTTTAAATAGTTTTATATTACTACTATATAATCAAATACTTTCTAAAATTTTATTTCTATGAAGATATCTAAGTATCTATAAATAAACATAACATAAATAATAAATACCACAATGGTGGTATCCCAATTATGAACAAATTATTTCATTAACTGAAGATTTAAACTAACAGTACTTTCAAGACCTGGGGGCACTATATTTCAGTATAACCATGTAGCAGAGTGTATTTTGCCTACATACTGCCACCGCCTCTTGGCCTCTTTCACTGTGGCTGTACATTATTTAGAGGACACTTTAAATTTTCTCTTCCTGTGAGATGCTACCGACATCTCAACAGCCTCCACTGAAAGAGTGTACTCTTGATGCATAACTGAAATTATTAACATTTGTAAATCTGTTTTGATTTGCTTGCAAGTCATTGTATGAATTTTCAATTTTTTTAAAAATTACACAAAAGCATTATTTGCTTGTTACACAAAATTTGGTTACTACACAAAATGCTACAAATAATAACAAATAATTCCAGAATCAGAAAAGTATGGAAACAAATGTGGGTAATGTTAGGTATGGAAGGATTGAGTCAAGTGTTAGTTGTGTGCTCAGTGCTTTACTACTCCAGGTCATGAGTGAGGAGAAGAGCCCTCAGCAATAATTGCTCCAATGAATCACAAATCATTGGCATTCCATGCTGATTTTTAAAATTTCTTTTGGGCTTTCTTTTTGTTTGCCTTCACTGATCCAATGTATGCTGCACTGACTTTCCATTAATTTCTTGATGTGGCATCTTGGATCTTGACCTTTTGTAAGTAGGATGCCTTGTCTGTCTGATACACGTGTTCTTTTGTACTTCTAATTTCTATTTTACTTCCAATAGTTCTTCATAATTTTTCACATCTTTTCATTTACCAGATCTTTGGTACCTTTCAAATGCTAAATGCTCTCCCATATATCCTTAGTAACCATGCTGGATTTTTCTGTCCTTTTTAATATTTAGGTTTTATTGGATGAATGTAGATTGCACCTTCTCTAACTGTGCCTTAAATAATTGCCACTTAAGGGAATTAAGAAGTACAAGGGAAGGAAAATGCTGACCCATAGACTAAGCAGAAGGAAAAAACGTTCCCACTGGGTCCAATTTCCTAAGAAGGACCATCAGGATAGTGACTAGAACCTGAAATTATGGGCTGAATGACCTCTAAAAAATTATCAGTTCAAAGAGGAGCTTGTCTATAACTGTTTGCACTAAAGGAAATGAAGGTAGGTAGAAGTCTCACAGAAGAAAGATTGCTTCACTTGGTGAACATATAGGAGCATAATATGAGACTACATCTCATATAAATACATCGCATGCCAACTGTCTATAATTCTTATATCATTTCAAAAAAACATGGAGGCAGATATCGGATCTCTCAACTCCCAGCAGGCCAGTTAGTGGGGAACCCCTTTTCTAAATGGGAAGATAGAAAGTACATCTTCTGAATTTAAGATATTTTATGCAAGTTTGCATTTATTGGAAAGAATGCATGCTCATCAATAGCTAATGTCAAAGAAATGGTTTGTACTGAAGAAATCACTGAAGATTTAATACAGATGTTTTCATTCTCTGAGTCATTACAGAATGATTTTCCTGTAATATTCTCTAATAGTAAAAAGGGACCTTAAAGTGAGGTCAATTTTCATATAAATCACATAGGAACCTGAGTATTAATGAAAACTTTGGGCTTCAGATGATACAAATCACTGGTTCAGCCTCCACATGACTGGATGAAAGGCACTGCTGGATTAAAGGGGTGCACTTCCAGTGGCTCGGGAGTGGGAAGTACAGGAGGTGTCCAACATCCAGAGGCAAAGTTGCTGGACAGGTTTCTGCAGTGTAGTTGAAAGGACTTCTCAGGTATTTGAAGGAGAAGATCAGTGACTGTGTGTCACAGTCCCTGCTTAAATAACATTTCAGAAACTTCGATTATTGTTGCTGGAAGAGTTTTTCATTAGTGGTCGTTGTACTGTAGTTAAAGGAAAGACTAGGTTGCTACATAGTGTTTGGGTATATAATGTACAATGTACTTACAGAAAAGGCATTAAGATAACTACCATATTACACTCTAAACTATGTCCCTATCTCTTTTATACCTTGCCAAAATGGTACTTCTTATTCAACATCTAGGAAGTAATAGCAGATAACAGTTCTCAGAACACAGTTTATAGAAGATTTAAAAGAATTGATCTGCTTTGAAGTAAGAGTATCTAGAGGAAACAAAATTAAAGCATCTTTTGATAGCAAAAAAAAAGATAAAACCCTGATTATCTAGTTATCTTAGGAGACATCAGAAGTTTTTAGGTAAATATTTTCAATTGAACATTGATTTTAGATTCAACATATATATCTGGAATTCAGAACTGCATTTGAAGAATTTTAAGTTAATGGTTATTAAACAATCAGTGGTACACTTAGAAAAATAGTTTCAATAGTTTTCAGAATGTATGAGTAAGGTAAAATTAAGAAGGAGCCATTGTGAAATGTCTGGAGTCCTCACATACTAGTGCCTGTCACCACCACAATATGTCTGTGTGATAAAGCTACTTCAAGTCAATTCAATTTAACCTCTTCTGCTAAGGATTTATCAATAAATCCTTACGGATCTAATAGTATTCAGTATTTTATTACTTGTTGTTGAACCTTCCTTTTGTATTCCACCTTCCTCTGAGCAAATTCAGCCACTGTCAAAATTGTCAGTAAAATCTGCTGAGCTGCTCGTGCTTGTTTCCACCTGCTCAAGCAAAAATCCTGAAATATGAAGTCAGAAATTTATCAGTATGTGAAAATCATGAAATCTCAGTTCTCTGTAATTCAGTACAGCCTTACTTATCTTATAGATCGAGAGGGCTAAGACATCAGGGGAACGCAATACTCTATTCTCTATTGTAATTGTGCAGGGTTGGTTGTTGCATACACTGGTCCCTGCAAACCTTTGAGCTATGGAAGTAACCAACGGATTAAATATATTTCTTGGAATGTCTTGAGATTACAATTTTAAAACAAAATTAGAGAAGCCTAGAATTAGGAAATTAACCAAAAATGTAATATTTTTGGTAATTAAAGCTATTTCCATATCTGACGGCTGATATGCAACAAAAAAATTTCTATGAGAAGAATGGAACAGAGACACCAATTGCAGAGGCAGCAGTTGTTTGGTCAGGTTGGGATACTAGCTGAGTACTCAGTTACACAAAGAGTAAATGGTTATACATTGGTTTAACCAGTATAAGGTATATATGAGAATCTTGGGAAAGCAGAGAGAACTAATGGTACTTTGATGGAGAGAACAGGACTCCTCATTCTGAAAGTACGTCAACTTTGTTGCCATCATCTCACCAAAAATGGAAAAAAAAAATTGATTGTGGGTGGTTGCTATAAGGTAGCTCAGACTCGAACATGAAGCAGGTTTCAGTAGGTGGCTATCAAGGTGTACAAGTGGCTCATGACCTAAAGATGATCCACTTTGCAGTGTTAATGCCTGCTTTCTGTGATGAGACTGCTTTGCAGCCTGCGGAAATAACAAATATTGTTTAAATCTGACGTCCCCATGGTGAAATGGGGCACTTTTAGGCACGTTAAAATTTTTAACAATTTTTTTAAAAGGTTTTATCAGCTTGTAGGGTTTGTATTTGCTTAAACTCACAGCCTTTTTTAAAATTTTCTTTGCCTAACTAGGATTTTCAAAAGAAATGCAGATTCTTTCTTATTGGCATTAATGGGTAAACTGAACTGATTAAAGTTATTTTTGCTAATATTCTTTGAAGAAAATCATTGTAGAAATTGCAATCTGATTGCTCCTTATTCTGATTGGCAGAAATAGGTCTCTTTCTTGGCTAGTGTAAAAGTGCAGATGTCATAGAAAGAAATGGCAAATGAAAAATTGTACTTCAGTTTAAAATTTAAACTTTATATTAATAAAGCTTTTAGTGCATTTGAATTTAGCTTCCATTAACATAACATAATATAGCACTACATTTCTTAAAGCCATTCCCTATTTCTCCAAATACTGTTGTGTACCTGCTACTGATTTCACTGGACATACATGTCTAAATATTGGTGGAACATTAATATCTGGGGTTTTTGTTAGGTTTTACTAATTTACATCAGTATTTCAGTTACTATCGCTTATTTCCCAGAGGAGGTACTTGTTGCCCATACACCAATGCTCCCCTGGCATTGTTAGAAAGAAATGTGAAAATAGGTTTTAAAGTTACAGATAAGATCATTTCTAATAGACTTTTTCCATACAGGATGAATGGAGCCAAATTATAGTCCTCATTTTTCAAGAATTTCTGAATATAAGTAGACCCATATTAGCACTTACCAGTGTTGTTCAGGGATTTACTACTAGATTCCCTATTTGAAGAATTAGTAGAACATGTGTCCCCAGGCTTTTAAGATATTGTGATAGTTTGCAAGAAGTCTGAAGTGTTTTGGAAAGGCCGTGTTATCTGACTAACTCATATTTTAATAAAAAATTTCACATGAATTACATACAAATAAACATAATTTCTAACGCTCTGGTAAATATGTACAGTGTTATGTAGAAACAATTGCAGTGTTGAGTACAGGAAGAAATCGAAACAATCCACATGACCAGTCTAGATGTTGTTATGCTGAAATGCTATACCCTGCTACAGTGTGGATTGTACACAGCAAGATGTTTTCCAATAATTAAAGGTCTTAGGCTTCTAAGATGCTTAGATCTAAACATGGTTATTGTTACAGTTATATGAGGTAGGAGATAACTTCAATGGCATATTTCTACTTTCCAGTAAACTTTTAATTTTTTGCTTACTTGGTTTAGAAATGGAGTTTTAAGTGTATTGAACTGTTACGAATGTCTCTCAGTGAAGTAAGGACTGTAAGCTTCTAAATGATACTGAGAGATAGGATTTGTCTAGTTGGGTAAATTTTTAATTTTATAATCTGATATAGATGTGTAATGAAATATAAAACTGAATATATTTCACCTGTGTCATTCAAGCACACTTATTTTGCCATAGGATTACTGTGTTCATATTTTGCACATTGCTAAAAGTATCTGTGATAAATTTATGGTGGTCTTGTATCATGATTTGGTTTAGTTTTTATCATATAGAACCAAAATTTCATTGCCAATTTTTGTATTTAAATGCTTGTTAATCTGCATTGATTTCTTAGTTTGGTATGTATTCTGAGCTGAAAAATACAGTACATCACTAACTGTTCTATCACCTGACAGCGACTGATAAAGCATCCGTGCAGAAAGTGTCAGAAAAGGTTAATATTTATTGATTTTATGGCACTACAACCAATGTAGTTTTGCCATCAAAGATGTATGGCCACCAGCAATGGAATCTGTAAAATTGCAGGTTGGACGCTAGTTTTTATTATAACCTATGCCAGTATTCTGGCCTTAAAAAATGACAGATATTTAATTTAAGACAAAAGGCTTTGAATGTGAAGCTACTGTATACCTGCAATGGGAATTTAGTATTCTAAAATGAAACCCATGCGCAGCACTTTAAAGCTTAAGGCGGGGGAAAACACACAACCTTGCATTGCAAATGACAATCACATTTAGCCTTTTCATCCACTTAACTATGTGCTATTGATCTGTAGAAGGTGCCCAAGCAAGTGATAGCTGAAATTATGAGCAATAAAGGGCTTGCTTCTTCAAACAAAAAAGTATATAATTAGTAGGAGTGGAGGAGGGGGCAGAGCCTGTATTTGGTTTTAAAGGCATTTAAACAAGATGGACTGAGTGCAACAGCAGTGTTTAAGTGTACACAAGGAGAAATCTGGTTGCCTTGAAGCATAAATCCATGGTCTGGTTGCAGCTTGTGTGTAAAAATTAGGCGTGCACTCCAGCTTTTACATTTATCTCCATCAGGGTTTGCCTGACAGAAAGACAATCTGTTGGTTTGCCTACATCAACTAGAGAGAGGAAAACCTTGTGAAGCCTTGGTTCTTCTAAATGCATCCGTAGTTTGCATTTTTATGCTATTTTTCATTTAGCTGACTCCTGATAGCAACTTCTTCATAACTGATAGTTCTATTGATATTTCCAGAAGGTTTTCAAGAAGATGGAAGAATACTTGCTGAAGTGCTGAAAATTAGTCTACTAAAACACATACAGACATGCATAGACCTTATGTGAACAGGTTTGTAAGGATTAGAAGCAGAACCCAGCCCCAGATTTTAAGAATCCCTGTTTAACTGATATTTATTACAGAATTACTATTTTTATGGTACATTTTTGCATGCTGATTTTCTCCCCTACTGTTTTTAGAGTTCAGCATCAGGGAAAACAGTAACAGTGGGTTTGGTTTTGAACAAAACCTAACGATAATTCAGCAGTAAGAAACTCTTATTCTAACCTGACCAGTAGAATAAATTGCATGACATACAGTAAACATGCTTTAGATCGCCTCTTCTCTGTACCACATTTTTCTGTTGAGCTTTATACCACCAGTTTGTCTGGGTTCTTTTTCCCCAGACAGCTTACCCATTTTATTGTGCTCATTTAGAGGAAAGAAAAACTGTTTGTCTCCTTGAAAGGCAAGAGAACAGTGAGTGGAAAACTACTTTTATAGCTAAAATACCATTATAATATATGGCAACTAAAATTCTAAAATTGAAAGAGAAGATACAAGAGAAAATCTTAAATCATTTTTTTAAAGCCACTGACAATTTGAAATATTCCCATGAAGATTTCTATTTTTTTGTCTTCCTTCCTTGAGCTTAGTAAAATGTAATTTTTTAAAATGATTGTTACAATAACTTGTTTAATTTCAATAACTCAAATAAGATCCATTCCTCATATAACTCCACCTTTTTTATTTTAATGACTGTGTCATTAATCTAACATTTTCCATTTTTATTGTGCTTCATTCTTCCCCCCTTCTGATCACTTTAAATTATGACTATGAAATGGTACACATTCAGCAGCGGCATGCTCTGGCTGCATTTTTACATCCCTTTCACCCCTTTTATTCTCATGTTTTTAACTTTCTGTACAACCAACTGCCCACAACATCGTGGCTGTATGGTGTCCATAAGTGACTTCCAGGCTACAGCTCTGGATGGCAGCTTAGTGACAGAAGATTTTTCAAACACTTTGTTTAATTTTTAAAAAATTAAATATCACTGCTCTAAACTATTTGTTATACTTTAACACCTTCACCACAAAATTGGTTATTACCTTAGGTAATGGTTGGTATCTTATGTTGTTAGCTGATTTTAACAAATTATTTTGTGGAATTATTACTTAATTCATAATGTAATTAATCTTTAGTATCCTGCAATACACAACTGAAGACATATCTTTATTTTAGATTGCATAACGATGAGAAAACTGCATTCCTTAAATCATTATCTTTCATTGAGTAAATAATTTTTTATGAACTTTGCCCACACAAATTTGATATAAAACTAAGGCATAAGGAAGAAAAGAGATATTTTAAGACCACAGCTCACTGAATCATTATACATGCCAGTGGGCCCTCCTTGTGCCTATGTAACATGGCAAGGAAAATTGAGCCTGCAAATTTTTTAGATTTCAAACTCTACTTGTACTCCCCAGGCTTTTTGATTGATCTTCAGATGCAGGATATGAAATTGTTCATCAGGTAAGGATTAGGATTCATCTGCAGTAATACGGCCCTAAACACGCGTGTACGAGCGCTGTGAGGGTTACCAGTAGTGCTGCAGAATCACCGTGTGTCTACAGCTTCCAAGATAAAGCACAGGACAAAAGGTAGTATCTGCTTACATTTTGTTAAGAAAAAGTCAACGTGAGCCAGAATTATTACATCGTATTTCAGATCTGAGTCAGGGTATAGAAACAAAACAATGTTACTGAAATCACTGTACCTCTATTTACAGAAACCATGAAGTAGCAGAGTATTTCCTCAAGCACCATCAGTGTAGCTCGCTCTACTTGGAGCATGAAAATGCACTGGTGATCGTTAGTGTTAGTGGTACAGCGTTGCTGCCGCTTGTGGATGGAGTTTGGGGCAAGTCTGGCTGCAGGCATCCACATGACAGCTCTTCCAGCCCTTCATACAAATCAGCTCCGTTTGCAAACCCACATCACTGCACGAGTGGGGACTGAATCCAGAGTGTGTGAACTTCGAAGCAGCAGTGCTGGGGGGCTAGCCCGGGCCCACCATCCCCAAAGAAGCCGGGAACAGTATCGCATTAGTGTAGCTACGTGGCTCCTGGTTCGGAGCGGGCCTGCCTCTGGCCGAACCGCCGTGCCGCAGGGAGGCGAGGGGGCTGAGGGCCTCTGCGCTTCGAAGCGAAGACTCTGCCATTGGAAGTGATTTGCTGAAACCTCCAGAGTGTTATTTAGTTATTAGATGGGGAGGAAAAAAAAAGTACCTTCTCTGGAATGCTGAGATTGCAAGAGGTATTTGTGCTGATACAGAGTGGGAGATGGACAGGAGTCGTTCCAACCCCGTGCCGTCCTGCTCATAAGCCTGCGTACTCTGTGTCTCGTATGCAGAGACGCACCAAGCACCTCAAATGGGGCATTAGGATGCATTCCTTTTGGTAAAGATTGCATTTGCCCTCACAGATCTGTAAGATATGCCCCGGCATTTAATTCTTAACAATTCTTTGTTATTATTTTCTTTAGTTAATCAATTACATTTCTATTTATCCACTGTCTTTCTCCAGTGTTTCTTGCTATAATACTTCATGAAGTAATTTATTCAAGCTTTTTTGATCCTTCTTGCTAAAGTTATAAATTTGATTGCATTGCTATATTGACTGGAACATTACAGAGCAGTTAGCTTTTAGTGTTTTTGTAGAGTAAAATATGTGATTTTATTGTTCATTTTTACATCTCAGATTTAATATTTTATTAAAATTTTGAACTATATCATCTTCTGGGTGAGATTTATCCACAGCATTAAGTACACATTTTAAAGTGCTGATTAATTAAGCTGTAATTCATCTTGAAAGTTAGATTTTGAGTTTTGATACAACCAGGAATGAAGGGTAATAAGTAATCATAATTTCTGTTACAGTACTTTTTTTCTCAAGAGACACTCATAAGAGTTGCAGTATCCACCCCACCCCTCCCTTTTGCTTAAGGAAAGCAAGAGCAGCAATAATTTTCTAGAGTCTTATGTCAAGCCTTTGCCCCATATCTCTCTCTGCTTTTGAGTCTGGGTATTGCAGGCAGAAGTGGAAAGGTCCCACTCCTGTGTGGTGGTATGTAGTCTAAATAACAATGTTGTAATTGTTATTTCAATCTGCAGTAATCTTGTGCTCTTACCATGTGATTGAAGCTGAGATACTAGTATTTATGGTCCCTGATCAAATAAAATAGTCTTTAAACACACTTTACACCCTCTTGTCCTCTAGGATTATTTTCTTCTTGATTTTGTTACAAGAGTTGCTTAGGCAATTATTTTGGCTAAATAAACTGTATATTACTTATGTAGTAAGTTTAGATTTCTCTTAAGTGCAGCTTTAAAGATATTTGTTGATGTTATAGTAAATACAAAAGCCCACAAGTGTTTAAAACTGTAATTTACATAACTAATATGTAATATGCTCAAATATAACTTTTTCTTCCCAGGTGTTTTATCTGGGAAGACTTAATTGCTTAAAAGGCAAAAGTTTCCTATAGTTATTTAAGCCCAAAGAAAGATCTGTCAGGTGATATATTTTAAAATACCAATTTCTGTGGACAGCTTATTCATGCATTGTGTTTTTTCAGCAGCAGCTTTTGCATGTTAGTTAAATTCACTCGGTGGTACTTAAGAATATATCCTTCAATTTATATCTCACTTATTGTTAGTAAGACCTCACCATGGCTAAGAGGGGCTGTGGATGAGCCAGGTGATATGTTCTGGTTCCCCTTGTGTCATCATCTTTACTTTTCTCAACAGTGCAGTGTAGTCAAGGCAGTAGTGTTACGGGTAACTTTTAAATTGTTGACTAGTCAGGCTAATATTCAAACATGAAATATTTAAATATCACTGGCAATTTGGGAATTTTGACGCGTACAGCCAGTTTTTATTTTTACTGCTGGTGAGCAGTTGCAATCAGTGTTCTGAGGTTTCAAATTGTCATTTATGTTCCTACAGTGGAAGCAAGGTGACTGATAAAAGTATGCTTTATTTCTTTTTGAGTATCATTTGGGACAGAGAAAAGATTGGTACAGATGCTAAAGAGCTCATTATATTTTTCAAAGAATGTAGTTATTAATGCAATGCATAAACTAATCTACAGATAAACTAATTCCTTTAAACTTCATTGTGAAGTGGAAAAATAAGAGGAATAGCTCTAATTTTAAGGAAAATGCTCTGTATCTTTCATACCAAACTGAGAGCACAACTCCCTAACTTAAGTGAGAAATTAAAATTAACTTCTTCCCTTTGCAAAATTAATTTACTTTGTGTGCGTGTGTGTGCATGCCGACATTTGTTAACAAAATTCTGGTCATTGACAAACGTGACACAAATTGGGAAAAGTATTCTGACAGTAGGGGTCTTAAGGTAAATTGACTTCTGATGGACAAAAGTAGTACACTTTGACAGTGGAGCCTATGAAATTGTTATGAGTATTTTCAATTTACTAATCTTCCCTTTATTTTTTTTTTTTTTTTAGTGTATTTCAGGAACAGAGAAGCGATATTATACAATTTAGAAACAATCCAGATAATTTCAGATCTCAGTACAGGGCGAGAGAGAGAGGAAATGAAGTACAGAGGAATTAAAGTCCAATTCTGTAGGCAGGTTGCATACTTAACTACCTTTTAAATGTCCATCTTCCCATTGAAATTGCATTGGACCCTCAGTTCAGACACACGTGTGTGGGTGAGGCCTCTCTCAGGCTTAGACGGGGAGTCTGCGGAAGGCCCAGCAACCAAAGTCTCAGCCTCCCGAAGGGCTAGTCTTCCTCTAATACAGAGCATCTTTTTCACCATTAAAAGTGCACTTGTTCTACTGTGAAGAAGACATAAATTTTAATAGTGATAAGCACTGCCTTTGCTAATGTAGCAAAAGGAAATGGAAATGCTGGATAGGACTCTGTTTCAAAAAAGTAGCAGCTATATCTGTTGCGAGTAAGGTGGGGGAACACCTACAGGAGCTTGCTCTTGTATTTCAGAGTGAAGAAACTGTTTCTCTTGCTGCTGGCGCAACTTGCTGCTGATAGCAGTAATCCCTAAGAAAGTCTCTTCTGTAATTCCAGTAGCAGAGCTGGTCAGCAGCAGACCCAAATCTAAAATTCCATTCTGCCTAACTGTGCCATTTCATACCTAGGTTTACTAGTCAAGAATATTAATCTCAAACAGTATGTGTTGCAGTAATGGTTGTTGGTAAATTCTGTGGCCTTCATTTGAATGAGATATATATGCTGGCTGATACAACTTCTGGCAATAGCTCTGAGTTTACAGATGATGTCAAGATGTACCGGTGTGGTTCACAGTAGCCACCTCTCTTTCCTTGTGCTCTGTAGACTACTATGCAACCATGCCCTTCACCTTAAGTAGGGGACAGAGTGAAGCTTTGCATAGCTTCTGCCACTTCAAACTTTGCACCGTATAACAGCAGACTGAACAAATGAGGGACCTTGATTGGGGTTTATTCTCATTGTCTGAAATTGGTCAGAAGTAGACAGAGCAAATGTAAAATCTAAATACCTCCTAAAACTGGGCCATTTGTTGTTAGGGGTTCGGTGGAGGAAGAACGCAGAGTATTCCAGTGGATTTTTATCTGCAAGAATCATTAGCCTCATCTTGTATAGCTCTGAACTTAGCCATCTTATGGTGGGAGACATTTGGCCTTCGTGTAGTCCAGGAAAATGGAGAAATTGGTTAGTCCTCATTCCCCATACATACTTTCTCTGCCAGACCATGCATGAGTTCAGCAGAGCTGACATTTGGCTTCTGCTCCCTTAATTTTAATAGTTGTCTTTGAAAGAAATTGCCAAATTATTAAATGTTTAATATCTCAGCACTTAAAACTTATCATTTTAAAACAGTCATGTATAATATTCTTTTATGTGCATATGTAGTAAAGTGCACCTATATTTTCCTTTGTGTTTGATCATTAACAGATATATGATAATGTCAATATATACTGTGAATGATATTTTAAACAAACCTTCTACTGACTTGGCTGTAAACTTGAGAAAAAACGTAGGTTTCACCTTAAGGTTTTAATTTCCTTATGTTTAGTATAAAATCAATACTTTAAGAGTGACTAAAATAACAACCAGACAATATTTACTGCTTTTATGCTGAACATTTCAGATCAGAAGAACGTAGGAGGAGTGTCCAAGTTACTATTTAAACATTTATAACCATCATTCTAGTTCATCTGAGAGAGCTTACTTTATTAGGTCTAGAAGTACAATCTATTCAATTAAAGCATTTCTCAGATAAGTACTCTGAGTGGTAAGAAGTATTTTCCTGAACATTAGACATGGATACTTGGATTTAGCATAGTCCTTCACCATTATAAGACAGGAATTAATTTGTCTGATATCAATACATTACGATCAGTTTAAAAATGCTGGAAAAGAATGAAAGAATTGTGTCCACTACATTGTCTTTAAAAATAAAAACATAAATGTGGTTATTGGAGTGTCTGTTCATAGATGTGCGAGCTAGATAAAGGGCATGTCGCCATAATGTGTCAGATTATTTTGACTTAAATTTTTCATGAGACATGTTAAGTTAAGGTAGTGCCTAATGTGCAGAATAGTGACAGAATCTGATCTTTGCATTTGATTTTTTTTTTTAATTTTCTATAATGATAGTGAACATCTGAAGTAAACCTTACATCAAGTAGAAAGTACTACTTTTTTGTTATGTCATTCGTCACAGTGAACTAACTGGAGTTGTTTTTAAATCTCTTGTCTCATGGTCCATAGTCCTTCTTTGTCCTGTCTTACTTTCCAAAACAGAGTATGACTAAACATTCAGGAGTGATCAGTAAACCATTTCTTCAGTGAAAAGGTAGAACTACAAAAAAAAAAAAAAATCAAAAGGTAACTCAAGTTTCAGGCCAGATGGTGCAATCATTCTTACACTGACTATACCTCTACAGTAGTAAACACTCTGTAGAATTCATCTAGCAGCGGTAAATTCTTGCCCTAAATTATGAAATATCAATTCCAGAAGTAAAAAAGAAGTAAAGGATTGCAAGTCTGAGTGTGTTTCATTTTTGCCCATTCCAGCTTGAGGAAGGCCATTCCAGACTGGTCTTGCTCAGTCCTGTCTTTTTGTCTCATAACTTCAGGTTATTTTGCTACGTGTCCTTGAAAGAATTCCTTTGTCTGCATCGTGAATCCTTGCCAAGTCTTTTCTGACTGCACAGGATGCACATAGGTATTGTATTGTCATTCACCCAAACAGTACGTCCTCTACAGTGATGCTATGTTTTCATTAGTATGGTATGGCAAAAATTATTTTTAAATACAGGCTGGCATCAGATTTTATATTTCACTTTTATATATGTAATTAATCTAAACCTGAACATGGATAACTTGTCAGGATTTAGTCATGGAAGGAAGCATTATATCCAGGTTTCTAAAAGCCAAGTGGAAGCACTAACACCATTTAGTGTTTGGCTTGATCCGGTGATGAAGCTGAGAGTTTTATGAAGTGATCAAATATGATTTGGTCAAAAGGAGCAACACTGTAAAGTAAACAATGTCATATAAGCCAAAAAGTTTCTCACTCTTGCAACTGCAGGCTGATACCAGAATCACCAGCACCAGCAATTTGTGCCTTTATTTGGTGATAAATTAAACAGGTCTTCCTGAGCTCACACAAGCAGAAAGTAAGAAATGATCTCAGACATTTGTGAGTCACGCTGTGTCTGATTAAACTAAAGGTGTAGGAGATACAGAAAACTGCTGTGTGTGGCTATTTCAGATATATTATGTTACTGACACTGCAGCAAAGACAGACGTTGTAGGTTTGGCATATAAACACAATGTTGTTTGATCTAACCAGAGATGCTGAATTGGTCAGAAAAAGCACCAGTGACAAACTTTCAGCTGAATATATGATTACAGAGTTCACCAACAGTTTTAATGTACTTTCCAGGCAGCCGACCTCAGATAGTGTTTTCCATAATCCAAGTCTGCTGAGACTCCTTCAATTGCATTTATCATTTCAATAAAGACTAAGTAGAGATTCATGTTCTGTCTTCTGTATTTTTCTTACATTTGACATACTGTGATGGTGGCTCTTCTCTTTTCTTTAAATCCCAGTATATTTCTAGAGGTACACTTTTCTTGCAGCTCCGGGAAGTGATTGAGAAACTTTCTGACTGCAGTTAGATAGTAATTATAAATATATTTTCATGACTTACTGCATTTGTGCTGTTCCAAAATGTAGGAGCATACTGCTCCACAATGTGGAAGTTTAAGACGTTAGAAGCAAGCAACTCAGTTGTGAAGTACCTTCAACAATATATTAGCTTTAAGTGGAACAATGCATTTGGTTTTTATTTTGAGAAATTACTTCTTATTGTGTGCACCATCCTGTAGTTTCATCACTGCTGAACATAGGTGAGCTATTTATGATTATTATTATCCAAGTTTTCAAAGACTCTTTGAAAGATGGAGTTTTGTTAATAATCAGTATTAAATTTGCTTATGCCCTTCAGTTAGGATGTAAGTGTAACATGGTCCATAAACTTTCTTTAGAGCTTTGTGGATATTTTTATGCCTTCTTGATTAATGAGTCATTGTATATCATGACTTCTTTTCCTGGTATTCATCATGTGTTACTTTAAGTTGCAACATTTTCTTGCAATACACATTATTGTATTGAACTCAACAACTTATGTGTGGAGTAATTGTATTTTTCGTAGGCATATGACTTGCTTAAGTTTAATAAGACTGATATTTTGGGTAGTTGAGTTTTTTTAAGCAAAGCAGAATGTATCACACCACAGTAGTATGCTGGTAGTACCTGCTGGAACTGCCAGCCATTCAACTTTATGCTATGCATTTTCCTGACTTTAGGTGCACTTTGGAACTGCAGTTATATACTGTTTCATTTCATTGCATTGTCTTCAGCATCTCTTTAATTAAGTAGATTAATTGTTATCTTCTATTTCTTTAGTATTGTTTGAGTTGTATTGTTGTGGTGTTAACCAGGTAATAAAATGACCAGGTAGATTTTATTATTTTATTATAGAACTTGTTTGGGTGAGAAAGTTAGTGTGTGATAGGCCAGGATAAGAGTTTATAGTATAGCAACAGTTCTGCATGAGGACTTAATGTGAGTTAGTTAGTGCTCTATACAATTTCATCAGATGACTTGACTACAGGAGAATATTAATGGAGTAAGTAATCAGGGTTGTATGCTTCTCCCCACCACAACATCCTCTGTTAAATTGAATACAAATGAAAAAAAATGTCCAGTGGGATTTATGCAGCGTTTAGTTTTCCCTTTTTAAGTATTTAAGTTCTACTTGCAGTAGAACTATAATTTTAGCTGAATTAAGTTTGGGCTGATTTTCCTCCACCCCAATCATCCTCTTCATTCCCCAAACAAAACAAGCAGAATCGTTACAAATGTCTTCCTTGTATATATGGGGCAGTTTCTGACAGCCGAAGGTTTAGAAGCTGTTTTTTGAGTCTCAGGTTCCCCTAATGGTACTTGCACGTGCTGTTGAGAATCCTGCCCTGTGGGTGACAGTGAAACAGAGCTTCCGTTTTCACTGCTCCCTGAAACCAGAAAATCCAAAATATTTCTGCAGGATTGGCACTTGTTTACCAAAACAAATTCCAAGTCATTTAGAAGCCACGGGAAAATGCAGAATATGTGACTAAAACCAAAGCCTGGATATTTTAACTGTGTTTGAGGGGTTAGAGACGATTTTGATTTAGCCTCAGAATTAATTCTAACAGAGTTAGAGTAACTTGAGAAAGATCAATTCTAGGAATCTGTGACCATAGCTTTACTTCTTGCTCATACCTCCTTTTACTTTAGTCAAGGTGTTTTGAGGAAAAAATTATTTATATATTAATATGAAGAGTCTTAACTATCCTCTTGTCTTTCTCTAAGGATCATCCTTCTATCTATATTAAGAAATTCCTATATATGGCTTTCCATTTTACATATTTTCTATGAGATGAAAAAAGCTTCAGCTTATTTGCTGTTCTGTTTTTATATGAGTACTAGTAATTCAGTATGGCAGTCGCTTGCAGTTTTCATTCTGGGTCTGCACAAGTTCTACGCTAGTTTCATTGTTTCACTTGGAGATGTGTTTTTTTCTGTAGTTGTATTATGGAAACATTCTTTGATGTGTATTTACATGAAACGGTGTAAAGGTTATTTTTGTAATAGTGGGTTCTTTCCTCTATCAATGAAGTCAGCTGGAAATTTTTAAGACCATACCAGCCCGGCCAATGTCATGAGGATTTTATCACCATTAAAGTTATAAAACTGGTCTGGTAGCTGTACATCAGGGTGGATTTGTTCATTTTTATTTTTTTTCTTTGTCTAGCTGAATTCTTAATAGATTCTTATGAGCCAAAACTTATTCTTGCAGCAGTAGTGAAAACCTAAAGTCCATGCTGTCTTGCACAAGCCTTTTGCTCAGCCTTTTTTTTTTTTTTTTTTAGTACTTGTATTTGTCAATTTCTCTTCTTGAAAAGGATAAGTAATGCAATTTTCTCTTGAAAGATAAGAGCTTATACCAGTATTTGTTCAATGGTAAACATTTTCCAAGCAATCATACTTATCTATATCATCTGTGCATCTACATGTTTGTGTCTATGCAAGCCAAGTTTATATCTATTCAGAAAGGCATTTAAAATACCTTCTAGTTTGCATTTATTGATTAAGGAGTATTTCTGCTGTTTAATGCAGCAAAATTGAGCATTACCAGCAACAGTAATATTTACAAGAAACTTCTTGGCCCAGTTTCTAAGTAGTTGGGAAAGCCTGGGTCCATGACTTCAGTATTTTCTATTGGAGGAGAAATACTTGCAGGATATTATACTCATGTTTTAATACTTTGCAGGGTCTATACAGGTTATGAACAGGGACATTAGGTGGCAAAATCAAACTGCAAAGGATGACATGCTCTCTGGCCTTGAACAAAAGCCAGAGCAGAATACTGTGTGTTACAGATTTCTAGCGAGGGCTGTGCACATACACGTTGCTGCTTCTGTTGTATACCTTTGATCTTTATTATGATGCCAAGAATGAGTCAATGCCCTTACAGCAGGGTTTGGTACTTTCACAAGTGGCCTACACTTTTAATCCTCCTACAAATGAGTTAAGTTGATTTACCTTTTAATAGTCATCTTCCAATTATATGTAGTTGCCTACCTCTTGTGGTTAATTATGTGCAAGAAAGGTATTTTTTTGATGTAATGTTATACTTGTACTTTGCATTAGCTTATCATAATTAGTCACTTAAAAGTTGGACAATTAACATATGGGTAGTTTTAATACTGAGGATGAATATTTCCAACAATTTTCTAGAAATGCTGGAAGTGGCATAAATAAAAACAGGTGTTTTCTTCAGACTACTCGCACTGTCATACGTTACATTTGGTACCCATTTTGGTCCTCTCAAGTGATATCCCACAATCTGGGCCACAAGTAATGGCAACTTTCCTAATTTTGTTAATAACACTAAATATTATACTATGTAGTCTCCAGATGTTGCTATCTGCAGAATTATAAATGCATGTTTTTAGTAACATTCCTAGGAAAACCTGTGTTAAATTGTATAGTAGTTCATTAATCTTTTACTTCTGAATTTAAAACAAAATTGCATGACACAAGAATCAAGGATAAATATTTTAATCTTTCAGAATTTTTTTTCTAATGCAATAAGAATTTTGCATTTCCTGTATTAACTTTTTAAAGTACAGGGTAAATTGACTTTAGTAGCAACAAACATCATGTAATAGCGTGTTCCTCCTATGCTAATATTTAGAACCAGTTAAGCATTTTCATTAGAGTTTGGTATTGTATATTGATTTTTTTTTTTTCATATTTTCTTTTTCTGGAGAGAATAAAACATTTTTGCTTTTAAAACACTGAAGTCAGTTGAAATAGGCTTACTGATTTTTATCCAGAGTGTAAAGATTGCAATCAGTTTCTGGCTTGCTTCCATTAATATACATTGAGGTTATGCAGGATTTTGTCTTAATATGATCAGTCTTTATTTCTGTAAAGTAGAATTCTGACACCATTTTACCAATATACATTTAGCAAAGGCAGAATTCTGGATCTCTATTATTAAAATGCATAGAGCAGCTATCATATTCTGGGCTTCTGCTGAAATATGCTTTTAATTGAAGCAGAATTATAGCTATATATTATCAATGTGAATCTAGTTAAGAGTACAGCATTGGCTGGAGTGCTTCATTGTTGTACAACAAGCTGTATTTTGTGGGTTTGAATTTAAATGCCATCACGTGTCCAGGACAGGTGCTCAGTTCAGGAAGTGATCAAAAGAAGACTTTATTCTGGAAGATGTGCACTTCCAGTTGTCGTGACAAACAGTGTTTGTCCTTGAGAAGAAAATCTAAAGCTGTATATTCAATGATAATTGTGTTTGGATTTTAGATAGGCAGTTAGTACTCTGAAAAGGGAAAGTTTCATGCTCATACCTAACTTAATATTGCCTCAGTATAGCAAATAATTCTAGAGAAAACTTTTAACTTCGCTTTCCAAAAAGAGAAAGAAAAGAGAGAAAGAAGAGGAAAGCGGTAACTTAAAAAGCAAGCTTCAGGTGATTAAAAACACTTAAGAGAAGCTGGAGTTTTTAGCTGTTTCTCCATCCACAGTGCAAAGGCCAGCCACTGTGCCTCCCTGTGTTACATTTCATGGTGTTCCTGTCACAGAATGCCTAGCAGTGTTTCAGACAAAAGCCAAAACGTGCTAAAATGGAATCCATACATTTAACATTTTTATGTGCCATATAGGACTGAGTAGATGTTCCGTTCTTACCCATGAATGCCTGTTCTTGTACCTAATGTGTGCAACTAAATTATTAACATTGATTTTAGGAGAGTCAGTTGAGACCTTAAATATGTGTGCTGATATTTCCATGATAGGAACCTTAGTTTCAGTGCTGAGTTTTCAGTCATCATACCTATGTAAAGTGTGTTGAAGAGCCACTGGGAAATAAACATCTTAGAGTATTTAAAAGAAGAACTGTAAAAAAATGGGAAATCATATTCGTGTCAGCTGCTTTTCATCAGACAAGAACAGACAGATCTCCAATACCATCAAAAGGTGGTACGTTTGGAATGGACAGAAATGTGTGTGGTTTTACACAGTGCAGCAGTGGACCAGTGGTTTCTCGTTGTCACCCGCTATTACTGTTGTGTGTCAGATTTAAAAAACCCTTCACCAGTTCTTTCAGATGGCTTAGGAAAGGATGTTGTTCTTCTGAAAATCTTGACATGCATTAAAAGTGCAGGTCTTTACAGGAATATTAGTTATGAAGGAAGAGTATGTCAGGCAAGTGGCCTATCTGTTCATAGACAGTCATCAGAAGTTAACTGACTCTCTCTCTTGACCAAGATATTTTAAATAGTCTTGAAGAAAGTTTACTGAAACTTTGTCTGAAATATCTGTTGGAACCTAGATCTTGATTCAGGTAGAGAGTACTGATAAAAAATGCTCTAGTGCTTCCATCATTCCTGGGCAGTTTTCTAACCAGGCAAGGTTGCATTTAATATATTGTTGTATATTTGCAAAAAATAACCTTCCACTCCCAAGTAGGTCAGGGATTTCAATTATTAGGGACATATTAGTACATAAATATCAATAGATGAGCAAACAGAAAAAAAAAAAAGGCAATTTTGTAACATATTTTTCAAGCACATAAAAGAAATTTTGGATGCCAAAGTAGAAAACTGCTTATCTAGAAGGAATAAAATTTATCAATAGAAGTCCAGTTGCTTTAACACAGCATAAATTCCTGCAAGTAGTCTAAAATTATCATCATCAGTAGTGAGTATACTAATGAAACCTTGTTTTTCTTCTAATTTGAGACTGCAAAAACAAGTCTTTGGGGCATAATAAGATGATAGCATACGGTATCTGTTTTAATAAATGATGTTCAGATTGGAAATACCGTCTGATGTTAATATATTTTGAAATCTTTGTTGTTAAGCTTTTCTTTAGTGAATGTTATTGCCCATGATGGCCACAGACACAGATGTAACAGGCCTGTGTTGATGATTTAAAAAAGAATAATCAAAAAGAACAAAAAAGAAAAGGGTTTCCCCTCTTGTAATACTCAGTGACTCAGTAGTCTGGCATAGGGTTATTTTGTTGACTGATTGCCACTGGATTTTTATTTATGCTTTTTAATTAACAATTACAGTTTAAATACCTCATATAAATCTATGGTCTGTGAGGGGGGGTGGTTGTTCAACTTTATTATGTTATTTTAGTATGCAGAAATATCACAGTATTGTATTTCACTAGACCCCTGTTTTATAGAGGTTCTCTTTACCTTTCAGAAGATCGAAAATGACTGCTTCATTTTGGGTTTGTCTTTGTTCCGGTTTATGTAATTTGACTACAGAAACTCTTCTTTAAGAACAAGAATCTGCAAGCTTTTTCCTTATTTTTTTATAAAGCATATTGCAGCTAAGGACTGTTTAACTAATATGGTTTTATGGGTTATAATGAGGGCACTTCAAATCATATTCACCTTTAATTTCTATAATATTATTGCAACAATGAATAAAGTACTTAATTACCTTTCCACCATGTCAGGGTCTTTTCTTTTTCCAAATATGCTGTAGGAAATAAGCACAAAGGATTTAAATTGATCTTGTTTTATACTCATCTGCTCACGTAGTTGATTCCCCGGTATAGAAACCTATTCTTTCTGTCTGTATACTGAAGATTTCTTTGCAAAAGTCCAGCCCCAGCAGGTTGATTACACACTTGTTACCTGTAATTCAATACAGCAGCGCCCTGTTTACAAAGTCCAGATTTCCTGGGCTGTCAGTTAGGGCAATCAGCACAAAGACCAAGAGCTTTTGGAACTAAATAAACAATGAGAAAAACATTCAGGGCTGCCAGTAACCTTCACAGGTAATTTAACAGCCTTTGACTACAAGGCATCAGTTGCTGTAGATGTCTGCCGAGTATGAAATCTGACATTCTCCCTTGCCATGTTCTGCCAATAGGTCCGTGTGTAATCTCTCGCCCAGGTTCACCGCCGCTCCGCTGCGCTCACCCAAACCGCCTTTATTATGACGGACGCCCCCACCTGCATTCTGTCACCTACGTGCTGTGTACTCTTCCAAAAGGATATAGCGAATTATTTAGCATTGCAGGGTTGGTGAAATTAGAGTCCCTTCTGCCGTTCCCCTTCTGGTCAGCATCCTGGCCAGCACAACCTTTTTGAACTCTCCTTAGAAATGTTTAAATACAAAGAGAGAAACTGCTTGATCAGTTCTGCATGAATTGGACTCTATTTTCACTGCAAACAGGGAAAAGAGGGATCTCTATTTTCTATATGCTCTTTAAGTGTTGGACAGATTATTTTATTGTCTAAAGTTTTACATTTATGTGGTTTTAATTTAACTTGTTTTATTTCTGATGTATTTGCTGCCTTTCCTGTCACTTCAGATAATGATTAGAAAAGCTTTTTAAAGACCACTGATGTATTAAGGCAGACAAAAAACATCCATGAGGAGAAGAAAACAGACAGGGATTCATCTGGGTCTGTGTAAGAAAAGTTCACATCTTTTACTTCAGCAGTCAAATCTCTTTGCAAGCAGATAAAATTAATGTTATCTATACAAGTTTAAAAGTGCATCTGTTAAAAAAAAAAAAAAAAGTCAAGCTAGCAAGTATGATACTTGTAAGTTAGATGTTTATTATTCATATAAACAACCCAAGCTATCCGACAAATAAGCATTTTATTGGCTGCCTGCAACGTACTTGGCTCATGGAATCCTTCCTGCCTTCTATTTTAATTATTCCTGATATATAAATCTGTAGACATCTTGCAAGCTGTTACAATTAATCTATTTTTGCATAACTGTTGCACAAATATAAGAACTGAAATGATTTTTAAAATCTGGGAAAATCTATTATTCAGTTATGTTTTAACCAGAAACAGGTTCCCTGTTCTATTTTTACACTTTCACTGATGAATTTCTCAGCACCTTGTGGTCAGTTTAATAGGAGATAGCTGAACATATCGTGCGATGGACACTCCCCGTTGCCTGACTCACGTACCTGCCCTGTAATTCTGCTTCAGGGAACGTGCTTGTGCAGCTGTAGGTATATGCATATCTGTCTCTGAAAACCAAATGTATATATTTAGTGTTAGTTTAGTTGTTCTGATTATTTGCTGTGTCTGATTTGGCAATGAACATAGACATTTAAATTATATAGACATGATTTGGGCATAGCATTGAAGAGGAAGGATTGTTATGTGGTGGTGTTTTTTTTTTTTTCTTTTTAATTATATTGTTCTCTGCAAAAGTAGAGGCTGGAACACTGGCAGACCAGAAGCAGTTTACTAAAAGCATAAGTAATTCAAGTAAAAAATTCCAAATTCACTTGGGGATCCCTAAATGTTTGGTGGTGTTTCTGTGGTCCCAGGGGAGCAGGGAAGAGGATAATAATAACACTGTTTTCATTAGGCATTAATGGGGTCAGGAACAGCACTGTGTGGGTGATGATCTTACTAAGACCAAAGTATTGTAAAGATTTAACTATTTTAAAATGCGGGGGCACAGGAAAAATTAAGGATTCTAATGTAGAAAGTGCTAATATGATTGTAACTGAAACAAGCAATTTGGCATAGCATGGAAACCTGTAGGAAGCAGCCATGTCTTGCGTGGGCTAGCTCATGGAAACTTATGGAGCGGACAATGACAAATCAGTATTTATGATGCATTTCACACTAGTGGATCCATTACACAGTCAGGATGGGTTGCATTTAACTGTTTCAGCAATGGCAAAGTAATGAACTGCCACAGGAAAGTGCTTCTGAGGTGGTGTACCGTCCCCCACCAAGTTGTAGCCCAGTTAGACATTAAATAGTCACTACAGCTTGGTTGTAATGTATCCTCACTAGGTTAGGTTCATCTCAGATGAACAGTGGAATACTTATGATGGAAGATACTGCCTGGGGCTCATTTATTTATTTCTTTAACATTACGGAATAATCCAAACTTGACCAGAACTAGGATAATTTTAAGGCCCAGTCAAAAATGTGACCTGCAAAGGTAGCTACATTCGTGTTATGCTCTGAAATTAGCCTTACTTAAGTGAGAAATAAGCTCCCTCTCTCCTTAGCTGTTTCACTGGCAGTCCCTGTGTGCTACCTTCCGCTGTTTCTTACAGCAGCTGAACTAAGCTGAAGTACCCAAATGTACCTGTAGCCAAGATGATGTTTTTACATGGCTTGTCACAGACTCTCTAGACATTTCTCAGAAGTATACCCACAAAATGATCGCTACATGATTGCTTCTTTTGCAGTGTAAGAAAATTAACCTCTTTTGGACATGCGAGGAAAATTGGAGAAAAGTATCGGAAGACTGGTGGCTTTTGTATTGCAGTAGCATGCTGCACAGTGATTGCCTTAGCAACTGATAAATTATTCTAAGTTTTAGCCATTCTCTCCTTTCTGGATTAACTGATGGGGTTTTCTGTGTGGATGGGTGCTAGATTTAGAGACAAAGTCTGGATTATGTTTTTGAAGTGAGAACAAACCTAGATTGCTAGTCTATGGTTATTGTTATTAGTGGGTTTGATGCTACAAGCAGTAACATCTGCACACAGATCAAAATCAAGTGGAGGGCTTATGTTAGGACTTCACTTTAAGTATGAGTATGAAGAAATTATGACTAAGAGGATTTTAGTTAGTAGGTGTCTACAACAAACTTTGAAAGTACTTCTGTTTTAGGACCTCTCCTTCCACTCGTGTTCTAAGTTGATGAAATTTTGACCTAGGTAGGTCTCTTTAGAGTTACATTTCAGCTCCCTAACTATGTCCCACATATTTGAAGTATTTAGATTTTATTAATTTGTGTTCTACTTATAATTTGACACTTTTTAAAATTTTATTGTGTTTTATCTGTGCCTTATTCTGCCACAGAACTCTCCCAGTCAGCAGTACTTTTAAAATTTCAGCAGCAACTGTGTTCAATTTCTCCCCCAAAAAAGATGCTCGTTAAATGAAAAAAAAAATCTATCACTACTTGATTGTAAAAGAAAAACAACAAAAAAAAAAAAATGCATTTTGCATCATAAACTGCAGCTACTCCTGCATTTATTTCTTTTGAATTGAATGGATGGCCCTAGCTACCACGTATTTCAGTAATGTGCATTAAGGGTACTCAGGTAAGGCAACAATTTACATATTGTTGATTTCAAAACTAAATCTTTCCATGGTCTGTTGTTAGGTTTGTTTCCAGTTTTCGTTTTTGACTGCTTCTCCAGTATATCTCATTTGGCTGATCATGCACAGTAATCTAACAGTCAAGAGTGATCAGTAAAGGGAGAGAAAATGCCACCGAATCTTGAACTTCTGCTGACAGTTTCCCATTCCCCAAATAGTGTGAGAGCATCTGAAGGCAAATCCCGCATGTTCTGCATCTGCATGTAAAGTAAGTCAGGGTAAAACAGTGCACTCTTGGATTTTTCCTGAAAAAAAATGGTTAGCAGTTGTTAGCTGCAGAATGAGCTAGTTTTCTTCTTCCATTTTAATGAATTGCTTCATACCTCTTTACTTCAGGGCAGATTTAATACTGCTGTTGATATTTTGTTATCTCTGGAGTGTAATGTATTTGTATTACAGTATAATTGTATTTTACACTTCTTTGTTTAACTTTAGTTTCTCAAATTCACCTACCCATATCAGAAGGGAAAACAGACCGAAGATATTTTAACTGTGTCGTAATCGTTCCTGACTCTTAATTTTTAAACAACATTTTAACCATGTTTTTTGGTCCCTCAACAATATATCAATTGAATGGGATCAGGCCACAGTTTGAAATAGGGTTCTTACAAATCAATTTGATATATTTTTCAAATCCAAAAGAGTGTTAGGACTGACAAAAGAGTTCGTTCTTACACATTATTTTCTGTCAGCAGCGCTTTGCTCATTTGTTTAGTTTTAACTGAATTTGTGATCATAGATTCCTAAGCAGGTTAGCTTAGGTTAGTAGGAAACACCAAAAAAGATGTTTCTATGCCACATGAAACAGTGTTTCAATAATGCAAACAGGCATTAATTGATAAATTCCTGCTCTAAAGTGAAGTGGTTAATAAGCATAAAGCAATATGAATAACAGAGTAGGAGCACACAACTCAAGCGATGATTTGACAAATACTGTGGTACTATTAATTGTAGTGTCCTTTACTGGGGTTGTACTAAAAATCAGTATACCTACCTGAAGTTAAAGATGACACTTTTGACAGGCAGGCAAGAAAATCTAAAAGGAATGGAGAGGAGATGGGGAGAAGGCAGCATTCACACTAGGTAGGCTGTTGTGTAAATGAACTCCAGGGGATCAAAAAGCAATACTTTATAAAATGTATTTGTAGGTTTTCTTTGCCATCCATAGGGTCTTGTCTTTCTTTTGTTATCTTTTCTCTGGCACATGTTTTCTCTTGCACACACACAGAGTCTCTCTCATTCTTTTTCTTCTTTTTTTTTGTGTCCAAACCAGGACACATATTCTCTATAAATTCAATTCCTAATTATATCAATGACATTAAGAATTCTAATCGGAAAAAAATGTATTGTACAGCACCCATAGTATCTCTGGCAGATTTTATGATGAAGCAGCACACCTGGAATTTTATCAGAATGTCACAGCAGAATTATCACCACAGCTAGCTTTATTTATGCGCTGGAAACTTTAGGGTGCTTTTTTGGGGAGAGAGGGAGTTGTTTGGTTTTGTTTGGGGGTGTTGTTTTGTTTTGTTTTAGAATTGCACAAATAGGAAAATCTCTTTAAACTATCAGCTCTTCTGAGTTTGTCATTTGTATTTGCTTGAACACTGGACTTCTGCTTGCCCAGAGCATTCAGTCACAGAGCCAGTGCTCTGCAGATTGTCTGTTTGACTCTGTTCCAGTATCATCAGCTCTCACATTTAATTGTAAATTGCATGGTAATTAATATTTACCTTAATCCTCAGCACCAGAATTCGGGTGATTATATAAGAATCTTCTATTACTTCTCCTTTTTTTTTTTTTTTTTAATTAAAATATTTGGTCTTCATTATAATGGAAACATACTTGGTGTGATCCTAGGACTTAGTAGCTTGGACACAAGCCTCTGTAACTTCATATCCAAATTTCTCAGTGGTGACTGAGTAGTAAAGTGTGAGCACGTTGCAGGCAAAGCATGGCACCAAGCCCAAGGGAATACTCCTTGTTATTTCCATGCAGGGAAGGCTTAGGCCCTTTGCTGTTCCCCATGCTGATACGGTCCTGGGTGGAAGGAGGCAGCTGTCTTGGTTTGGGCTTGGCAGTGGGGTGGCTGGAGGCAGTAGCAATGTCTCTCATGGTAGAAAAAGGGGAGGAAGAGAGATTAGTACTGGGACCAGGGAAGTGTAGCAATGCAAGGGAAGGGTTGAGGAGTGGGAGTGGGAGACCTGCAGAACATTGCCTTGTTCCTCATGTGAAGTCCTGCTACGGGAAGAATTTTTCTTGTTGTGTAGGAGGAAGGAGAGAGAAAGTATGTATTTTTACAGAGGTTTTTTTGTTGACTCTTTCTTTCTGCTATCCTTTATACATAAAATAAATATTGTTTTAATAAGGTGTATATTCCCTTTTTTGGCCTGGAAATAGTGTGTTGGTAACCCTGCTGTTGATGGCTGCCTGCCTACATGTCACTTCTCCCTCCCTCAGCCGAAAATAACTTTGCCACCTCCTGTCATTTTCAAATCGATTTTACAAGAATATGCCATTAATGACCATGCTAAAGAAAAATGCTGTGGTTTGGATCTTACTCGTAGACATGATAGAATCCACGCTGCTCTGAGGAGTGTGTGCAGGATGCAACTATTTATTAACATTCTGCCATTTTTGAAACTGCTCTTTATAGAAAATATAACTGTGTTGGTAACCTGCATGTGTTTATTTCCTTACTGCATTGGCAGTAGCCTCAACTGTTGGAGCATGTGAGGTCATCTAGAGTATAGAAAAAAGTTTAATTAATCTATTAATATCTTTTCTCCAGTATTCTTCTGCACCTCAGACCCATCTGCATGCTGAAAGCAAAGGAACCCCTTCTAAGCTGATACAGAGTTGGAAATCTCTGTTAGTTCTCTGTCTCCTTCACCTCCACGTCTATGAAAGCACTGGTGATGAAGCAATAACATTAGATTTATTTGAAAATGTGTTTCTGAAAAGTGTAGCATTTCTGATCTAACTTGCTCTTACTGTTATTTGGATGCTAGCATATGTCCTGAACTTCATTGTTCTTCCAGAAGAAATCTTCCAGTTTTATATTCCCTCCTCTAAATCAGGTTGCACAACAAAAAGAAATTGATAGCATAGTCAGTGATTTCTTCCTTTAAAAACAAACATAGTCTGTCAATGATATTATATAAAAACCAAAATTCAGTTATATATTACCCTTCTATATCACCATAATGCCAATCCAAGAAGTATTTATTTGCTCCAATCAATGACTGCACTGATTGTGTCCTTATGAAAATAAATATTTCTTTAAAAATGTACAGATCAAATTAACATACCAGATAGAGAAATGGGAGTTTTTTCCTGAGCATTTTATCAAATAAGTTTGTAAAAGAAAAAAATGGCAGAAGTCATATATGACTATGAGGTCACTAACAGAAAAATAAGATTAAGGTAAGTTTTCAAGTGTTAAATATCTTTAACTAACTTTTAGTATCTTTAACTAGCATTAAATGTCAGAAATTTACTTTAACATGCAAGTTCATATGCTCTGTGCGTGTGCCTGGTTCTGGAATGTGAGCTTTATAAAAGTTCCCTGAAAGCAAAATGTTGCAGTTAACATTTTTTTAAAATATTTTTTTTTATGTATGTTTGCTATCACTGCCACAGCACATATCTTCTATGGAAGAAGCTATATAGTTAACAGTTTTATAAAGGGATTGCATCATAGAGACCTTTGTGATGGATTTGTACATACTACAGCAAAAATTGAAGCAATAAAACAGATCCTACCCAAATGACAAGTTGAAAAAAGTAATTTTATTTATTTATTTATTTAAATTAATTTAGTACTCATGAAAAGTGCCAGATTGACAGCCACAGAGACTGAATGCCTCTATTCCACAGACCAAGTACAGAAAAAAAGTAGTAAAGGATTCTCATGTGGCCCAGCTAATTTCTTAACCTTGATCTGTAGCTACCACCTTTAGACATGTGTAGTTCAATTTACATCCCCATTCACTCCTTAGACTAAAACTGCCAACAAGAGTGGCAGATGTGGTGATATTGTAGTGGAAACGAGTCAGACAGAACTGCCAACTGATATTACAGGGACAGCTCACACTCTTGAGTAACTACTGACCTGGGCAAGATTCAAAACAGTGCGATCTATATGTGAAGGTTTCCACATTCCTTTGCCAAAGTCCCAAAGTGGTTTGTCATCTGGACATGGTATTCCTCTTTGTTCCTTGACTAAATCTAGCCAGTGTTGAGCTTTTACACTCTGTCCACATACAGTTGCATTTCAGGTGCGACTTAAGCATCTGTTGAGAGGATCAAGTCCTCATTTTTTTTTCTTTTTTTATTCAAAGAAATCAAAATAATTGCCCCTCAAGACCAGGTTTGAGAGGCTCAGGAAACCCTTCTCATCCTAAGAATGGTTTCTTGAGCTTTGCCTCTTCCTCCACATAATTCTTTCTCTACCGATAAGTCTGATCAGGAATAAGTTATACTGCACTTGGCAGAATAGATTAAACAAATTGCATAGGCTTGAGTACTCTGGACTTTGGTTTGGCAGTAGCATGTCTGCTTTCTCCTGAAGCTTACCTTCTCCCTCTGCTGTAGCAGCTATGGAAATCAGTCAGAGGTCTCCATTTGTGCTTCTACACTGTGATCGGAATTAGCATGCATTTAAAGTAGTCGACCTTAATTATTTTCAAAGCTCAAGTAAAATTGCTGTCCTGTTACCCAAATTCACCCATGTTGAGTAGAGACTGCTAAGGATAACAAGAGTACCAGTGTAATATTATTTCATTGCTGAATAGAATTAAGATGTTCTTAAGGACAGTAATTCAGAGATGTGCCACTTTGTCACAGGGGTCTGTTCCAAGTTGGTCTTATATGAGAAATAACATAGGAAATATTTTCTATAGTTTTCAGGTTTTATTCTGGATGTATTTTTTTAAAGCTGTACTGTTGGACATAGTTTAATTATGCTCTCCTCTTAAAAGGAAGTATGTTATTTGAGCTACTACTGATTGTTTAAAACATAAACTTTAAACTGAAAATAGGAAAGCTGTTCTTTTGGGAGATTTTGTACTTGCAGATGGACAAAATAACCTAAGCACTGTATTAGTCATAGATTTGATTGGAATGCTAAAAATTGTCTCTGGCTAAGAAAAATTCCATTTGAATTCACGTTAGTGCCTGATGCTTTTTTTTTGGTGTTGTGGCAAGTTTACGGTTGCTGATGCAACTTCAGGTATAACACTGGTATGCAGAAAAGTGTAAGTGTATTTTTGTTAGCAAAAGTAAACAATTATATTGTAATACTGGTGGTATATTGCTCTGTTGTGCTGTCCAGATGACACAGCTCTTACAGGTATGTTTGATATTTACCTTATACTATTATTTTCTATGTCAGATCTTGGCGTAACATTGAGAAATAATATATATATATATATTGCTTAGCACATGTATATTAATTCATAAGTGGCTTTTTGCTGGAATTAAACTTTTAATTGTATAGCTGTTTTTTTGTGAGAAAGTTACCTGCACTTTGAGTTCTACTCTACTGTAACTTTCCTTAAAAGGGTAATAATATATGCCTTTAAGTGAGTGAAATCAGATGGGTTGGCAATAAACTCAGATCATAGCTTTCCAACAGTAGCAGCCCAGCTTCAGAAGCTCTGTAATCTTAAAATTTTTAGCTTCTAAAAGCACTATTGTGAACACTTCGTAAAAAAAAAAAAAAGTTAATTCTTCCAAGTAAGTAAAAAAATTTAATAATTTTGGTAAATGATCATGTGGTAATTATTAAACTAATATGTAATTAGCATTTTCTAATGACAATCATAATCTTGACAAATGCTTTCATTCATTTTGTTCTGATCATTAAAGACTTTAAAAGCACTGATTTTTGTTAACTGAGTCCCTTGGCTATTCATCAGTGATGCAATTCAACCTAATACTCCAGTGGCCGGTAATCAGAGAGTTGCCTATTAAAGAGAATAGTAAAATTTCCTTTACTTATGAACATCACCTTTATTTCTTCTCTAACACAGCAGGTAGATAGAAGTGTAAGAGCATCCAACTGATACATATTCATTCCTTTCCTAAAATGGTGAATTATACCAATTTTTGGATGTTTTACATGATCAAAATTCAACAAATCCTTTGCCAATAGTATCATCTCTGAGGTTGTTCAGGTACAGTGCTTTTTTGAAAAACTGAACCAGAAGTAGATTTCAGTCTTCTCAATATTCGTCTACGTTATCAGTTCTTAAAAGTTTGATTTTCTCTGGGGGGATATTGTAGTGTTTTCTCTAATAAAAGGCTTATTGTCTTTTCTTCAGAAGCAACATACTTGCTCTTACGAATTCTCATGGATAGCCATTACCTATGATATATTATCTATGATCTCGATTCTATAAATTGGTACTTAATTTGCATCAGAGATACTGAGCATGGTGTGGCTAAATGTCCTATTATGTGCAGGCAACACATCCTCTAGTCAGTGCTGATGTTCAAATCCCCTTGTTTATCCCACTGCTCATCCCAAATCCTTTCCCCTTGCAATTCCTTGTATTTTTGACCTCCGCCATGGCAGAGATACTCCTCACTCTCTGCAGCAACTCTGCAGCTACTGGGGTCTGTGTCCACCTTCCCAAAGCTCACCCAGAATTTGTGGGCCCTCTGCAGCCTAACTCCTATTTCAAGCATGCTTATTCTGCAGAGTCTTGATTTCTTTTTTTTTTTTTTTTTTTGCCAGCAGTTGAAATGGGGTTATTTTATATTTACAGAATGTGAAAGATAAAATGAACATGCAAATAGTATAGCAGTGTAATACATAGTCACCAAAATATTTCTGTTTATTTACTTTAGACTTTTGAGTTTATGCAGAGCCAAACTGACTTCAGAAATAAAGGACAGATGATCAGAAATGTGGATAAGGACAGCATGTTCCTCTGCTTTATTTAGCATTGAGCATATTAATGGGTGCTCAATAAATGGTAATGATTTTGAAGACATGATGATTGATGTTTCCTGGATCAAAACGTAGAGGTTTTGTTTAAGAACAGCTCAGCTGGCAGAGTGATCCTCTTTTGAAGCTGTTTGTGATCAAAATATGTCAGAGCTATATCTATAAAATACAGTAGGCAAGACTTATAGTCAGTGGATTGGTTAATTTATTTTAACAGTAAACTATCAACTGTATCTTTGATTATTCATCCCTCCTGTCACACCATATTCCTACCAGCGAGTTAGAGTGCTGCTCTTTCTCTGCTTTCCAGATTATGTTTCTTTTGTTGTAAACATACTGCTCTCAAAAAAGGGCTGTGTATTTTTGGTGTGAGAACACATACAAGGTACTGGAAAAAGAGAATTACATTTGTGTATAACACTGTATCACATGCCTGCTTTGGACAGCTAGTATTGAGGGAGAGAAAACTATCATCAGTCTTTTAAGTAACCCATCTGTGTAACTCAGCTTAATGCCATCCCCCTGAGTGAGAGTATACCTCAGTGTGTCTGGTATCACCCAAAACTCTAAGACCAGAAAATGAACATGTCTCTTACTTTGTCATCTCAGCTGATTGTTCCTATTAAAGAAGCAGTGCTTTTGGCTTTTGAGTTAAGAGGAGACGACTTCCAAATTAATGGCTTCTAAGATACCCAGTACAGATACTTAGCAAAGCCAGCTGAAGCCATCTGTGATATATCCGTGATTAAAGAAATAAGCGGCAATTAAAAAAGAGAAGTGGGCAAATTTAACTTTCTTTTCTCTCCCACCTTTTCTTGAGCTCACCTCTTTCTCCTCCCTACCTCTCTCTCCCCAGCTCTTTTTTTACCCTTAAGGAAAATAAATCAATTATAGTCTCCTTTCTGACCTTTCAGTTTGTCATGTATATTTTTCTTTGGGTTTTTAATGTTTTTTGGATACCCTCAAGAGGAAAGTAAAATTTCTTAAGAAAAAACTCACATAGTTGATTACACTTTAAAAAAAAAAAAAGGAGGGGGAATTAATTTCAAATGTTGGGAGCATATTTACCAGATAAAAGTAAAAACATTTCTTTTGGAAACTTTATTTCTAAAATTGTATGAAAATTTTTTTTTCAAGTAAAACATGAAAATATGCGTTGTTGAGGAGTCTTAAAAATCTGAGTCTTTCTATGGGACAGATACTATAAACATCCAGAGTAGACATTTCTTATTGTATTAATAAGTAGCAACAGCAACCCTTGAACTAGGGTTAATGACAAAATACACTGCAACAGTTCCAAAAGAGTGTCTTGATTGTGTCTGTATGCATTTAGGCAGCTTTAATTCCTGAATTAATTATACAATATACTGTAAAGCTACAAAGAAGAAGCCATTAAAGGCATCTGTGTCAAAGGGAATTTGTGTATCAAGGAGTAGATATTGGTATATAGTCATAGCTGTGAGCCTGGGTTGTATGGGGATATTGTGTGCCCAAGATTGAGTTCTCCTACAACCCTCTGGTTGCAGTGAAGGCAGCAGAATGTTGGTATTGTGAGCTCCGCATATTGCTGCAAATTTGGTCTTTTTTGCTCTGGGTGGTAATTTCAGATCTCTTACTTGCATTTAAAGTCACTGAGTTTCCCTCTTCCCCCAAAAATTCACACTTAAGAATTTCAGTCTAGCAGCTTGGGACATTAAACCCTCAAATATCTGAGCTAACACAGCTTGTGAAAAGATTGCAATGTTTGGTAGCACTGTAGTGTTGGAAACTATTTCAAGAAGAATGACTCTTCCTGACTGTGACAACCACTGCCCCTTTCTCTGTCCATTCTGTGTAGTAGGGCAAGTGACGGTAGAACCAGGACTGGGCTTACTCCCTTTTTAGCTGTTCAATTGAGGCTCTGATCATTTCATAACTACTCAGTGATAGACAACTTGTTTATCCTGTCAGAATGCCTGTGCACCCCATAAAGAAATTTGGTTCCTAACGACAACTATACTATTGAAATTTCATCATGTGTTGCTTTTTGAGAGATGCAGACATTTGAAAAAAATAACATAATTTCTCACAGAGGTGTCGTGATCTTTGAAGGACAGAGCCTCGTGCCAACAACATACAAAACAAGTGGCTGGACCTGTGGCCTGGATACATTTACTGTGAAGAAATTGGGAAAGAATCCTCTTTCCAGTGGCCATAAAGCGCCTTTTGATCTGTATTTCTGAAGCCGTACTGTTCATTGTTGCTTGCTTTTGTTCTGCTTCTGCCTCCTTTTTTCCAGAGAAGCCTGTTTGCTTTAGCCTGCCTGTTTGGTACTTTGCAGAGCATCTCTGTAAAAGGGGATTTCATAGCACATAGGTTTATGTGTACTGTAAAAATTCCTCACAAATATTGTTCCGTCGTTACTTAGGAGAAGTACAGCACTTCTGCTGCCATGGTTCTCTTGACTGAAGGCATAAGTGGTATATAGGCCCCTGGATAGTTCCTTTGTGCTGGAGTAAATGTTACTTAAAATTTTTACTTGAAACAAGGATAATCATGTTTGCATGTGGCACAGTTGCTTTGGCAGCCTCAGCATCTCAGCCGTTTTATGCTCTCTCTTTTTTTTTTTATTATTATTATAGCAGTTGTCCAAACATACAATCACATGGTACAACCTGTCTGGAAATTTTAATTCTGATGAGAGCAGAGGTGGGAAGAAGGAGGTGGCAAATTGAAGGTTTCGGTATTTTAAATTCAGCTTTTGCTTCAGTCTTCGAAGTGTTCCAGAGTCCTCCACTGCGATCATGTTACTGGGAAGTATAAATGGTCTCAGAGATACATAACTCGAAACCAGTATTAAGTCAATTTGATATTTGTGTGCCATGGATTTAATTTTAAATCACTCCAAAGCTGAGCATGCCATTTTAACCCACAGTGTGTTTGCATTAGCACGGAGACCTTTAACTGCAGTGGCACTAGCAGGTGCCATTTAAATATTATAAAATATTATTCTCTGACTAGTGCTCCTTTAAATAAGGCTGTTTAATATATGCACTGAATATTATACCGGATTCAGCTTTTGAGGAATTTCAAGCTTGTGGCCAGGGACACAGAATGGAAGCATTGACTGTTAAATAACATACAAATTAACTATCTACAAGTTTAACTCAAGGAACAGATTAATAAATCTGTCAGAAATGCCTATCCTTCTAAAAATATATTGTAATCTTAACATGTTACTGTAGCCCAGTAAAGACTTGGTGATATCAGCATAAATGATTTTATCTAGTATTTTTCTTTTCAAGATAAATCCAAAGGTGTTAAGATCACATTGGTTTTATGGTCATATTTGATATATGATAATATCATCCATGTCTGCAGAATTTATGATATTAATATGAGGAGAATGGTGGGATTATTATTATGGGTCACACAGTATTACAGATCCCAATAATAGTACACCTAAAAAAAGAAAAACTGTCAGCTGTAGTGTAGTGTCAGCGCCCATCTTTTCAAGCTGTTGTAGTTCACATTAGAAGGAAGGCCATTTTAGGTAGGAGTATAACAATCTCATTGTGTTAATCATTTTCTGTGTTTAAGCAATATGAGGATGTCTGCTTTCAATGACAGAAATAATATCCTTGAAGGGAGCAGTCTGTGAAATAAACTCTGAAGGGACATTGAGTCTGCCTCTCTTTACTCCCTGTGGCCTAATTAAATGGTGGAAAAGCCACCATACAAGAAATTAAATTTAAAAAGACAGATTAGCAACAGGAAGGGTGTGGCAGTATCTGATGTGGATGTGGCACTTCATTTGCAAGTAACATGAAGAGCTGTGGTGCTAAGAAGCAAAGTAGGGAGTCGCTGATCATGGCTTTTTAAAAAAAGATTTTCTCTTTTGGCAATGACAGGATTCTCTAGTCTTGTCTCCTATTTTCCTTTTGCAATCTACTGTAGCAATGTAACACCAAGGGAAAGAAAGACATACATCCACAGATATGCTATTCTACCGGTAAAATTCCAGTAATAAAAAATATATTAATAAACAAATTATAATCAAGATTTTAAAGTTACTTATACATGGCTATACACTTTTTCCTGTACAAAAGTATTAGCATTGGACCCAGGCTTTTGCTGGATGATTTATATTAAAAAAAAAAATGCTATTTTTTTTGTACTTAGAAGATCTTTATTGCCAAAAAACAATTCAACCATTGATTATCCTTTTGAAAATGAGAGGTTCAACTGCTGTGAACTGTTGAATTCATAAATGGCAGATGATTGACTCTACTTGGGTAATAACATGTAGTTATTCCTGGGTATGACTGATACGGTACGTCATGACTGGAAGAGCGCAACTATCCAGGAATTGATATTGTTTTGAAGGTAGAGGATGACTGTAGGAAAATTGCCAAGACTGGTCTGTCTGAGGCAGTGCAATGTTCTCCATCTTCATGCCTTCGCTGTTTGGTGTAGTTTGTGTTTGAGCATGATTTGTGTTTACGCTAACCTACATTTAATGTTGACACTCACTTCTAGTGAACCAGTGCCAATGGAAATCAGTGCCCGAGGCACTCCTCTCTTCCAGTTAGACCTCCTCCTTAGCGTTAGGAGTCCTTCCCTTGCAGAGCAGAACAGATCACTTGTTTGGTGGGGTTTTGCCTCTGTTGTTTTAGTTCAACAGTCATGAGAGGTGTTCTTCACATAGAAGAGTACTTTTTTATCTGACAGAGTATACATAAATTCAGGTGTTAGCAGTGTGCCTTAGTTTACTCTCTAAGACAAGAATACTAGAGAGCTTTTTTTTTCTCTCCAGAGAAGTAATATGTTCAAATCTTTTAACCACATAAAATTCAACGCCCTCTTGGCACTTGGAGGCACCCATTTGGCTGACAGCATGAGGGTGAAACATAGTTATGTGGGGCACCACAAAACCTAAATATGAATCATTAAGGAAAGTTTCTAAACAAAGTTAACAAAGAAGCACACCAAAACATTCTCATACTTCAGAAAATAACACTGGCTTGGTCACTAAGCCCAGGCACTGAATCCTCAAGTTTGGAGACAGTGGCCAGCCCTCCAGCACCTCTAGCCACCTGTCACAGGAGCCTTTTCAAGGACCCCAAGTTGGCCAGTGGAAATATCCCTAGAAGCAGTCTGATGAGTGGCTCTTCCTCCTCAATTTATGCATTGTTGCTTTTGGAGAAGTCCTAAAGCTGTTTCCAAGTAAGTACTGTGCCTACAGGTATTCTCTTTTACAAAGTACAGACCCCAGACCCGATGGCCATTGAGCCAGTGCCGATGAGGAAGATTGGGAAAGAGGTCTCTGTGTCCCCTCATCCTCTCCCTGCATCCTTGGAAGGGAGCTATATAATCCCCAGTCTATACCAAGCATGAAGAATGCTTCATCCGATGTTATGCAAATATCAGATCACAAGCAACAGAGAAATTGGGAAAAACTTGGCCCTGACTCTTCTCTTTAGGCCAGACAAATTACCCAAGCTCACAGAGCAAACAGGACACATTGTTTGAGGTATGGTAGAGTGAAAAAGCTCCCTTTATGTGCTTTTTGTCATTAGAATTTATGTCTCAAAGACAAGTCTTCCCAGAGACTTGCCTACAACATTTAGCCTTGCACTACCTTGAGTAGCATTTGTCTTTCAGACAAACTCCAGCCAGTCAGGATTGAACACCGCCGCACAGAATGGACTTCGCAGGTTTAATTCTTAAGGCAGTAAATGTTACAGCAAAAATACTGGGGGATAGGAATTACTTTCTGTAGTGTTTATAAAGAGGAAAAAAATATTAGATATTTCAATAACATGTTAGAGCCATAATACATTCACTACAGTTCTGAAAGCTACCATTACCTTTCACTGTTATTGTATGCTGATTTTTATGTTATTGAATAAATGCTATTGGACAGAATTTTGATGACAATGTGCGATTAAATACTAGGATTTGGGGAATGAGTAGAGGCTGCTTGGTGATAATGTAGGAAAAGGTATGAGTGAAAAAGCAGTTGCTTCTTTATGGCTAGTAGTATATATGGCTCTGTGCTCATCGTGTTAGTATCTATCACATGAGTTTTTGTGTTAGAAAACATGATACTTGAGTTTTTATGCACATGCATTGTACAGTGTTATGTTTGTGACTTTCATATATCCCAAAAGATAGGAGTATTTTGTATGCTTTATGCTTTTCTGTGCTTTGTTATTGCCAGAAGCTTGAAATCAATACTGCCTTTTCTTTCTGATAATTAAAAGGATGGTTTATCTTTATATGGATCTTTAATTTTAATAAGCTAATAATTCTGATTTTAGCTACTATTATCTTAATAGCTAAGCCTTCTTAAACGTTTTTATCATAAGTCCTTTGGATAGTGTTGCCATTTCTTCAGCCTTCATGAATCCTTGCTCTATAGTGACGTCTGCTGGAAATGGTAGACTGAAATGTTCAAGGGCATAATTAAGCTTTTCAATTCAGAATTGCTTGATCCTTTTACATACATGAAGTATGAGCAGTATAGTAAAGAAACATCACATTTTTCCATTCCCTAAACAGGTGTTGCTTCTGCACTGGACTTGGTAGAATTTGAGCTTTATCTAGTGACAAATACATACTTTTTGCCTCGCAGCGTATTCCAGTAAGGTAACTCATGACACTTGTTCTATGCTTGTCATAAAAGTTGATAGCTAGAAGTCATCAAGTTCTGAGAAATAAGTGTTTATGCTTTGTATCAGATCCATAGTGAAGTGTTCAGATTCAGTTATTCAGCACTTCTTACTGACAACCCTGTCACCAATATTTAAATAATTATAGAGGAGTCAATGAAAGAAATTTATACTTTTAATCTGACACTTAGAATTAGGTTATATTTGCTTTATATCTAAAAAAAAAGCATAACATTCAAAACAGACACCAGACATTTTGCATTAGAAATAGAAAAGGAAAATAATGAGCCCATTTTTAAATGAATTTGGAAAGCAATCTGATTTTAGTTCTTGCAATGCAGAGCAAATAAAATAAAAACTATCGTACTTTATTTACTAACCGATGAATTGAATTGTCCGCCTTTTATTACAGATATAAAGCAAAGACTATGAAGAGGCAATCATTTTTGCGGCTATCAGACTTTCAGTAACATATCTCTCGTGGTTTAAATAACAGATAGTTTAAGTGTTTTTCCATTACCTTCGTGTAAATGAAAAATGCATAAAATATTTTAACAAGGCAAAGTAATCCAAGGAGATTGTTATTTTGTGTTACAAATTAGGTTATTTCTGTCATAAAATTAAAGGAAAAAAATCAACGCAAGGACATTTCAGCTTAATATCATTTACCAGAAGGAACATGTAACAGATTTAATGAGCTAGCAGGTCACCTGAATCCAGCTGTTTCCGACCAGCTTTATGAAACAGAGAATGCAGCTAACGGTAGGAGGTAAGCATTATTACAAGCTCTCAAGGAGTTACAAAATCGATTTCTGCTTGAATGAATTAATTTAGATTATCAATTTATAACCAGCTACATGAATCCCATCAACTCAACAATTCAGTGAATGATCAGACTCAGCCCTTGCAAGAGCTTAACAATTAGAGAGCTCTATAGTTATCTCCTGTCCTACAGTGCTGCTAACAAAGTTCCTTAGTTTGACAGAAAGAGAAGGAGAATGTTTGCTTAAGGACATTGCAGGAGTGAAACACATCTGGGGTGAGGGAAAAGAGCAGCTACCGTAAAGCAACTGGGTTCTTGTGTCTTACCTTCATGGGAATTCCTCCAAAGGTGACTGAAATGCAGTGATTCTTTTTACTAGCAAAAGAACATGACTAGTGTAGGTAAGAGACCAAATCATCTCATTTCAATAATGTACTTCTAAAGAAAATACTTAAGGATAAGATGTGAAAACCAGTGCTTATAACTGTGGCATACTCTAAAAGTTTGTATGTGTCGTGCTATTAAAAGTGTCTTGCCTTTTCACTGAAATGCAGCAAGGTGGTTCCTCTTCCTCCCTGTTCTAGTGCAGTCATTTAAACCTGTGCAAAGAGAACGTGTATTGCTGCTAGTCAGAATGTTACTGTTTTACATTTACTTTGCACAAGAGTTAAATGGCTACTCAGGATGCAAGTCATTGGCGATTCGGACTGTTCATGTTTTAATCATTGACTTATATCCTTCTTCTAGTATTGCAAAATGATTATGAGTAAAAGGACATTTGCTGTGCATCAGTTACTGCTGTCTCTCTAAGTATAAAATACAGTGGGTAGTCTTCCTTGCCTGTTCAGTCATTTTTGGCACCATCTTCACTGTCTCAGAAGACAAGAGTGGTACAGTGAGTACAGCACTTTAATAGCAGCATATGATTTACCACAGAGACATTAAACTTATATAAGTAATTGTGTTTATAAATATCTTTTAACAGGAGCTTGGATTCTGGGTTTAATAATCAGCATCAGTGATGAAGTATAAAAAGGTGATCAGCTGTTAGGTCATAAAGCCTTATTGTTGCCTGAAAATAATCTCAAATTATTACATTTTAGGGCTGAGAAAAATCAATAGGATTATATTTTTCTCCTGCTAAAAGGTACATTTGCAGTGCAGTGTTCAAAGAGTAATAGGCATGATGGCTTCTGTTAGGGAAAAAATGAGTTGTACCTACGTCATGTGGAAAGTATACCACTAAAAAGACCTCAGATTCCTGACAGTTTTAAACCACTAACAAAAATTGTTAAATAGCTCCGTTGCCCTTATGCCTTAAGAAAGTGGGGGGGGGTTTAAGTACTGGAAATGCATCTTCTGGACAAACTTAGATGTGTTTGCATGGGCTACCAGTACTTTTATTTTTTTTCCTTGGCTTGGCTGTAAACAACCTTCTCTGAATTCTCTCTCCAGGCAGACAAAAATTGAAGAAAATGCAGGCCTATTCTAGTGGAACAATTAAAAATCATGAGATTACCTTTCTTGTAGTCTTTTCTGTAATGTTAGCTCTAATTTGACAATCAGATTATTGCCCTGTTCCTCATTATTTATTATTATTTTAGCAATGTTTTATACTAGTACTTACAGAAGTTGGTGTTTATGAGATGGTAGAATTTAAGTCTGATTTCCTGGGACAGGCATTGTACAGACCTGTATGAAGCAACAGTCCACCCTACAGACATCATCATCTACCGATTTCTTTTGAATGTCTCTCCAATTTTATTTTCCTGAAAAGTTCTCCAGGCTACCCATAGCTCCTCAAAATCCATCAACTGAGTGCACGGGAGCTGTCAGCCCATCAAACAGTAAAGGAACTCATCTGGGCATGATGTTCTTTTTGTCCATACCAACCATAGCAGGTACTATAGCTTTTGGGAAATAAGATTTAATGTATACGCAAGCACTGATGACAGTGTAAAGCACTTTCTACATGAATGCCTTGTGCCTTATGCACTTTCACAACCACTTGCTCAAAAAAACAAATTCAGCAGGTGGGACAATGCTGCCATTGGAGAGACATTCGGGATATTTGCTGATGAAGACACTGGAGCTTTACAAAAGTAGCTCTTGGTGTCAGAACTTTTTGTTGTCCTGCATGCAATACTGGAAGCAATGTGATTCTGGCAGCACCATGCCTCTGTCTTCTTTGCAGTGTGAATTTGCCACCACGCTCTTTCTGATACCCAAGCCAGCTTTTTCAAAGCTAATTGTGGTGTCATTGTGATCTCCTCTACTGTCATGGTTGAGTCTGAGAAAATAACTGAATAAATCTCCCACTGTGAGCTTTCATTGAAGAAATTCTTCCTCTCAGATTTGGATAGTTTATCCCTAGCACATGCTATTATTCATGGACAGGCAGCTAAATATTAACAGGAATCAGAGGCTCAGTGACTTCCCAAATGGCAGTGTTTCGCATCCAACAACTGTTGGGCTGAAATGAACCTGCAGCTTTGCCTTTGAGGGGAGAACCTCCTGCCATGTGCCTTGTGAATCTCCCTTCCCCCTTCATGCCCATAATCGTTTTGTCGGTGAGCTGCAGAACAAATCTGTCACAAGGTGAGATCTATTGTCACACACAGCCAAGGAACAGGGCCCTTTTCCTGTTTTGGTCAAGTAGTTGTAGCTGTCTCTTCAGACACAGCAAGTTGAGGTTTTAAGTACTCTGCAATAACATCATTGAGCTGTGGAGAGTTTTAACTAGAGAACAACTTAGGGCTCTTTCAGCTGTGAGAAAGGCCCGCTTACTGTTGCTGTAAATGCTGTGCGTTGTCACTGAGGGCTCCTGGCTGGTGAGGCATGCGTGGGTGACAAGGTCGGGGTGCGTTACAGGTGAGGCAGCCGGTACCCCCAAGCACACAAGCTCTGTGAGACACACGCTGGCTCCGGGGGGGGCTGCCGTGGGTGCTTCTGCATCGTGACCCTGGGAAGGAGAGGGCTGCGTGGGGGTACCCGAGCGGCTGGGGACAGCCAGGTGTGTTAGCGCAAACGCGCCCGCAGAGCTGGGGGCAGCGGCGCTTGTGAAAGGGGTAATCCGGCACGGCGAGGAAAGGGCGGGTACCAGAAAGGCTCAAAATCTTAGTAAGTCAAGTTCAGCCATGGAAATACGTGGAACTGCTGCCCCAGACAGGATACACTGTGATTGTGTAGTGATTGCCAAACAGCCAGCAGAAAAACCAATAGAGCTGAAAGAGATGTGACTGGACAAAGTCTGGGGATATGGCCTTTAGAAAGCTAAATGCTTTTTGCATAGAGTGCTTGGACCCGTTGGCAAAAAGATTGGTATTTGCTTTAAGACTTCCTGTGGGTTTTTGCAAATAACACAGGCTGTATTGAATAATCAGTGTTTCACGTGTTTCTCTTCCTTATTAGCAAAGTTCATGAGATTTTAAACTATCTTTCTGGTCAAAAAGGGTAATAATAGCCTTGTTATATGTGGGATTTCCTGAGCATAGTTTCAGAAAGGTGCAAACATATTCATGAGAAGTGATTATTTGTTTAATTATGCCAGAGAAAGCTGGTAAGCCTTTGGATTTTCTAATTTAGAGAGAGACCAATGCAATTTTTTTCATTATTTTCATAACTCTAGCTATAATCAACTGTAATTTTTCAAACATATGTTTCCATTTTATTTTATGTTGGCAAAGCCTTTGAATGCAGTCCCTAGTGCTTACCTTAACTACACCTCATAGAGGTTGTAAATACACCTCTCCTCAGCTGCATTGCAGCTAGAGACAGCGTCTGGCAGCAGGCTAGGATGGGCAAATGACCTCAAAATCCTGAGGGCCTATAGCAGCGGTGTTCCACATTATTGATAGTAGCAGAGATATTGACAGTCTGTGCTTGGAAGGAAAATAGGAGTTTGATATGACATATTGTGTGTCTCAGCAAGACTCATAAATAATTTTGACAAGTTTTTGTATGCATGGGAAAGTCCTTGATTCAGCCTCCCATAAAAATAAACTTCTATTATGGAATGTATTTGTCAAGTGGCTGTGTGATGGATGGAGCTGCGTTTACCCCTTGGCAGTTCGATGAGTTTTAGATGCACAGCTTACCAGAGAGGATTTACGGGCAGTACAGAAATAATTATTCAGTATGAAATACATAATTCCTGTACCTGAATTTTCATTTTTTATTATATTTTGTTTCTGTTGCATTTCTGGTCTTTAAGACAAAAGGCCTTGCCATTTTACTTGGAGCTGTTCTATGTCTGTGGTTTCTGTTCAGAGAAACTAATTCAAGTCCTTTCCCAAACTTGGCTTGTATTTTGTTAATTGAATGGGAGCTTTTAATAAATTAGGGAAAAGCAGGGAAGTTTACATTTAAAAATGAATAATTTTAACAATAAAAACTCTCTTCAAAAGATTTCTTAGACTTCTAGAGGAAAAAAAGAATTAATAAATCAGATGAAATATATTTTCTTATGCTAGTTATCGCTAGTATTGCCCTCTTTCTCTCTCCCCTTTTTTTTTTTTTTTTTTTTTAATAAAAAACAGTAGTAAGCACCCATGAAGAGGTCACACTGTTCTGATATGGAACCCAGATCACTTGGCATGTTTGTTGTATTCTTCCTTAAAGCTCCTCCTGCAAGGCTACCCTTCAACTGTTTCTCTTTGCTTTTTTTACAGTAGCTTTCCCTTTCTGTCAGGGCTGCCTTCGTATCTCCTCTTACCTCTGTCATTTGTAGCTGTTCATTTCTTATTCTTTTCAGCTATTCTGTTTTTGCTCATTTAACTTTTTCTTTAAACTTGCACTCTCATTCTTTTTCCTATTCCTGCCCTCCTGATTGAATGTTCTCCCTCCTGTTTATAGTTCCTTCAGCCTTTCTCCTTTGCCTACTTCCTACCCATCCAGTCCATTTCTTCTTACCTTTTTTCCTGTTTGTTCTCACCATCTTCTCATATTCTGGTTTATTTTTACACTGTTACTTTATGACTTTCTTTACTTTTTAGCCCCTGCCCTATCTATTATTTAGCATTCCTAGAAGTCATATTTCCTTCCCCGATTTGCAACTTCTGACCATGACCTGACAGATACCAGTTTTTCACTGTTTCTAATTGGTAGTTTGCTTGGCTTCCCATGCATAATATGAAACTTCCCAAAGTTATGAACATGACACTTTTTTAGTCATTACAAGAGGACTATGCGATTTTAGATAGTTCCTATATCCATGGTTGAGAAATCCCACTGTCCTTTCTCCCAGGAAGAACAGTATAGTCCTGAATGTGTTAACAAAGTTTTCTGTTGTAAAAGTCTCAAAATAATAATAATTTTGAAAATAACTTCTAGCATATAGTATGACAGGCCATGAATCAGGTGAAGAGATCCCACTCATCATAGGTGGAAATTGTTATGAATACAAGATGTTTAAAGAAATAGCAAACTATTTTTAAAAGTAGAATATTTATTTTAAGACTTCATCCTATTTGCCATAGCCCACAGATATGGTAAATTAGAATTCCCGTTCTTCATTAAAACACACTTGGATATCTGCGTAGAGCAATTTGATGGAAAAAAAAATGTGCCTGCTCAAACCGTCTGTGAAAATAAGACAGTATGTTAATCCTTACAACTAGCACCTGGTTTCTAAAAATTTTTCACAACTTGAGTTGTGCTAACGTACTGGCACCTGGCTCAGCTGCTCACACGCAGTTCACGTGCCTGGATTTGAGCTGCCCTCTGATCTGCCACTGCCTCTCCAGGAGGGCACGGTCTCCAGTGCCTCCTCTGGCCTGTCTGCCCCAGGTGGACCTCTCAGCCTTCCGCATCTCAGATGCCACGAGACACTTAGATGTGGGCAACTGAGCCGATTCATGACTTGTTCTCCACATGCAAAATAATGTTGCGTATTTCTTCTTATATTTTGGGTTTCAGTTTAAGTTAGGAGCAGGGAATCAGCCGTACTCTCATTTGGACTATGTAAGTAAAGCTTTGGAGAAGACCTAAATAGCAGGTGCCTGCAATCAGTTAAATCCTCTGACTAGCTGCCAGTCTCCCAATACGTACAATACCATATGAGACATCCTGTGATTTTGAGTCATTATCCCCTACTACAAATGGTTCACAATAAGCCTACTTTTTTTTTATTTTTTTGAATCTTGTTTGTTCATGGACAGTTCCTGCTCAGCAAAACTCCATTGCCGCTATTACTTACCTAGATAACAAATGTAAATAACAAGGACTTGTCTGTTACAACTAATTATGCCACTGTAAAAATCTACCTTTGGTAAAAGTCAGGCAGTTATGAATTATATTAGCACACGTGCATCTCTGTTTATGCTGTGTTGTCTTGCACAGGTCAGGGCATTCATGCTGTAGAGCTGGAAGTTAGAACAGTAAGTGTTCCCCATATTCCTGCAGTCCATACTGGGGAGAACATCTACTGAAGGGAAGGGAAATTTATAATCGGGTAGATTGGGCCCATAATTAATAGAATCTCCTTCTTTAAAATTAAATCCCATAAGGCTATTTAAATAGTTGCCAAGTTTATTGAGGTATCACTGTTCATTCCATGACAGTTGAAGGTCTGTCTGTACTTCCATTATAAACCTCCTTAATAGGAAAGAATTTATTACCTAGCTATTAAAAAACATTTTTGGCCTAAATCTTACTTAAGACATTCTTGTTGTTGTGGTTTAACCCCAGACGGCAACTAAGCCCCACACAGCCATTCATTCACTCCCCCGTAGTGGGATGGGGGAGAGAATTGGAAAGGTAAAAGTGAGAAAACTCATGGATTGAGATTTAACAGGGAAAGCAAAAGCCTCACGCACAGGCAAAGCAAAACAAGGAATTCACTTACCCATGGGCAGGCGGGGGCTCAGCCATCCCCAGGCCAGCCGGGCTCCATCACGTGTAACGGTGACTTGGGAAGACAAACACCATCACTCTGAATGTCCCTCCCTTCCTTCTTCTTCCCCCAGCTGTACAGGCCGAGCACGACATCACACGGTGTGGGATATCCCCTTGGTCAGTTGGGGTCAGCTGTCCCGGCCGTGCCCCCTCCCAACTCCTTGTGCCCCCCCAGCCCGCTCGCTGCTGGGGCGGGGTGAGGGGCAGAAAAGGCCTCGGCGCTGTGTGAGCGCTGCTCAGCAGGAACTAAAACATCCCGGAGTTATCAACACTGTTTCCAGCACAAATCCCAACCATAGCCCCATACCAGCTACCATGAAGAAAATTAACTTTATCCCAGCCAAAACCAGCACACTCATCCAGAAGCAAAAACATTTTTATAATGCTTTTCAAAATTTTTTTTCTGCAGTCCATTTTTCTGGAATTTTGGTGCTAAAACAGGAAAAGCAATATTTTATAGTTTTACCTGCTTTTCTTTCCCTGAATATCTTTGGGAGGGAAAAAACAGTTAACTTTAAATGATGAAGTAAATGTGCACTTAGGGGTTGTTCTTTGTTTTATTTTGGGGACTTTGGTGTTTGAGGGACTGGAATAGGACAACTGATGCTGCCTGTTAAAGTATGTATTTAGGGATGTCTTAAAACCCTCCTCTCTTCGCCTTCCCATTTCTATTCCCCTCCTCCTTCCCCAAACCTGCTGCTTCATGTGCAAAATTCTTTAAACATTTTTATTATGCATTTTCATAGAGCTCTGTATTAACAGTGTTGTATTAAGATGATGCTTTCTAATAAGTATCAAGCAATTTCTCAATGCACAGTACTGTGTCAGAGATTTCTATTACTTATATCTTCAGGCAACTTCATTTCAATCCATGTTGTGCTTCAAGAATCTGTCAAAGTGCACTTCGATGCACCTGAAAACATCCTCAGAACAGAACAACATGGATTGAAGCTGAGGGGCCTGGAAGCAAACTAGAGGGGACAATAACAGCTTAGTAAAAATCTTGTTTTTCTCTAATCTCACTTTCTTATTTATACCACCATTAAACATAAAAAGTTGAACAACGATTAAATACTGTGGCTTGCTATGATAGTGTGATAGTCTCACTGGAAGAAATAGCTCTCAGATTTATTGATGCTAAGATTGTTCATTGGTTCTGAACTCACATGGTTGTACTCATCTGGTACTCAGATTTCAAAGGGTAAAAATGGAAGTGCTCCTATTGATTTTTCAGCCACCTATCTGCATATACAAAACCCATTGCTTTTATTCAGAAAAAGCAGAGTATGTTAGTGTGTTGAGTGGAGATGCAAGAAAGGAGTTTCTAAGCAGTGGCCCTATTACTGACTAGATTTCAGTTTTCATTTACTGCTCCTCTTACAAGGGTATAAGAAAGAATAAAAACAGTTTTACCTGCTTTCTTTGTCTTTTTCCTGCAAGAAAGTAAGATGAGTAGCAATGATGGTTACTTCGAAAGAAAGAATGATTTTAAGTGATTTTCTATACAAAAGTAAAAGAGTTTGTAGAGGGAGATAAATATATTTTCTTGTCAAAAACCAACAAAAATTCTTGCTGTGTAACCTGTTTGCATTATCAGACACAAATGAAAAGCAGTATCTTTGAAAATATTTGCTTGGCATATAATTTGGCATATATGGCCAAAATTCTGCACAAGAACATGCTGTTGTTGAGCTGGGTGGCAGTAGGTGCCCTCATAGACAGTTTTGTAGATAAAAGGTCATCAGGGTTCAAGTCTGAGATCATTCCGTATGCATGTGGGCTACATTCTTTCCCTTAAGCTAACATCTGATTTAGTCTCTCAATATAAGGAGATTTTTAGCTTGCATGTTTCAAGGGAAAAACCCTCGAAAATGAACTATCTGTGTAATTGATAGTATGATATCTGACTCAGTTTCGAGCGAATCTGAAAGACAACTGAGGGAACTGATCATGCTCTCTGCAATGAGACACTGATACCCATTGATTATAGCTATTTATCATGTATGTATGTGTCTATGTATGTATAATAATTACTATAACATTTACCATAATTTAAGGATAATTTAACATTTTTGTTGGTGACATGGACAGTGGGATCGAGTGCACCCTCAGCAAGTTTGCTGATGACACCAAGCTGTGTGGTGCAGTGACACGCTGGAGGGCAGGGATGGCATCCAGAGGGACCTGGACAGGCGTGAGAGAGGGGTCTGGGCAAACCTCATGAAGTTCAGCAAGGTCAAGTGCAAGGTCCTGCACATGGGTTGGGGAAATCCCAAGCACAAAGACATGCTGGGCAATGAGTGAATTGAGGGCAGCCCTGCGGAGAAGGACTTGGGGGTGTTGGTGGATGAAAAACTGACTGTGAGCCAGCAGTGTGCGCTCACAGCCCAGAAAGCCAGCTGTGTCCTGGGATGCTTCAAGAGCAGTGTGGGCAGCAGGTCGAGGGAGGGGATTCTGCCCATCTCCTCTGCTCTTGTGAGCCCCCACCTGCAGTGCTGGGTCCAGCTCTGGAGCTCCAGCATAAGGACATGGTGAGCAGGTCCGGAGGAGGCCAGGAAGAGCTGGAGCAGCTCCCCTGTGAGGCCAGGCTGAGAGAGTTGGGGTTGTTCACCCTGGAGAAGAGAAGGCTCCGGGGAGACCTTATAGTGGCCTTCCAGTACTTAAAGGGGGCTACAGGAAAGGTGGGGAGGGACTCTTTGTCAGGGAGTATCGTGAGAGGATGAGGAGTAAAAGTTTGAACCTGAAGGAGGGTAGATTTAGATAAGATATGAGGAAGAAGCTTTCTACTGTGCGGGTAGTGAGACCCTGGCCCAGGGTGCCCAGAGCAGCTGTGGCTGCCCCCTCCCTGGAAGGGTTCAGGGCCAGGTTGGACGGGGCTGGGAGCCCCCTGGGCTGGGGGAAGGGGGCCCTGCCCGGGGCAGGGGGTTGGAACTAGGTGATCTTTAAGGCGCCTTCCAACCCAAAAGCATTCTGTGATATGAATGTAGTCACTGTTTCACTTGTGACTAAAGTTTGTAAGAAAAAGTGGGGGATATGTCATTTACTAATACATGACAGAAAGACAAGACAGAAATCCTTTCTTTTTTTAGGGAGAGGTCTGTTTAAATGTGGCAGGGAAACAGTCTACTTATTAATAGGTGAAAGTTAAAGTGTGTATAAAAAATTTTGATTAAAAACTTCTTAACATTTTATTAGCCTTCCTATATATTTGGCCAAGATTTACCTTATGGAAAGTCCCTTTACTTTAGTTATTCCAGTGGCATGTCAATAAACAGTCCCTGAAGAATGATGGCATGTAAGAAGGGTCCTCGCTTTTGAAAATACCCACATACTAAATTTTGATGTCTTTCAGTCTAGGAGCAATAGGTTACAGTCAAAGGACACTTCCCACCAACTCTTTAGATTGCCACAACTTACCTAAAATACTGCAGTTTAAACTGCAAAGGTAGATCACTGACCCTCCTTTTTTTTCTGTAGTAAATACAGCAAAAGAGGTAGAGAGAATATGGCCTGCTTTGTTCATGAATGTTTACAAGTCGTGAGTGCAACTAACTGAAGGTGCTAATTTCTTCAGCAGGTAAAAGCTTTGGGCATTTTTCTCCAAATACAACTAGGAAATCTGTATCTAAGTAGTGTAAATACAGTGTACTGTAATTTGCACTTCAAGCCACAAGTTAGGCCTTGGAGGTTTATTTTCAGTACAGTAGGCTTTGCCAGTGTCAACTGAACAGATTGACTAGTGGAGGTGGCTTCTGTGTGATTCCATAAAATAAAGTTTCTAACTAGAAGAACTAGAACCTTAGGTGCTTTTTGCACCATTTCCACTAAAGAAGGATTTAAACCCTTATTTCAAAATTGGTGAACATTTGTTTAGTGAACATTTGTTAAGTATACATATTGACATGTAGGTGATCGCAAGCCCCTTCTTTTCATAAAAATTTAGCTCTACCAGTTACAGTTTGGAGGTAAGAAAAATCATGAAAGTGACTTTTCCCAAATAAATTCTGTTATTAGGGACTAAGAGGGCAAAGAAGTAGCTTTGTATAACTGTGATTTTGTTATGAACCAGAACCCCAAGCCTGAGTGACAGTTAAAAGATCTCATTTTATTGTTCTGTGAAGCTTGCCCCTAACCATCCCCAAGTCAGAATGTGGACTCCACAGCCCAGCTGTGCCTGAAGAGATACAGTCTTGAATTTCTGGAGTCCAAAGGGTTTCTTTGCCTTCTCTATTTTTCCATTGTCCTTCAGCCACACTCAGAAGACCAGACTTGACTTTCTTAATACTATGTCTGAGGTAAAAATCTAGAAAATCACCGTAAAAAATAAAGAAACTGACTCAAACAACTTCACCAGACAAAAGAGCAAAAAAACCATGAACTTATACTTTACCCTGAAGCTGAGTTTGAGTATAATGCACTATGAGGTTATCATTGTTAAACCTAAAAAACCAGGAACTTAAAAAGGTAAAGTTACTCAGTTTGCAATGTAAGATTTGTGCTGTTCCTTGGGTCTGTAATTTACTAGTATACATGTAAATTTTGGAATAAGAATTTCCCATCCTTAAGGATATATTCCAATTAAGGTACAAAGGTAAAAAAAAAAGTCATTGACATGAATGAGACCTGAAGTGGATCAGAAATCAAATCCAGAAGCAAATGGAACCAAGACTAAATTTGAGTTTTAGCAACTATTAATACTGACTGGAAGAGATCTGCTTCAAAGCCATGTTTCTTTAGGGTAGTTTAGATCAGGTCAAACCAGCATTCTAACACTGAATTGCATGTTGTTCATCCCAGGTTGTTCTCTTGACTTAAGAAGGACTGATTCTAAGTTATGGTATCACTGACTGTGAATATCATAATCGCCCATTGTGAACTCTGTTTATTGATGACTGAAACGTGAAGTCTTCATTGCAGAATATTTTATCATGTGTCTTTTCTCTCAATTCCGACCTGTGGAGAGACACAAAAGTTTTGACTTTTTTATTTTTCCCCCTTTTTGCCCAATTATTTCATCTGTGTCCTGCTTTTCAGAAAACATGATTTATTTGTTTGAGACTGTTGTAAAAGGATTACCTTGTTAATTGTTTTTTCTAGTGGAGTTTAAAAAAATCTTATGCTTAAATAGGTACTAATGTTTTAGCTTTGAAAGTTGCCATGTTTACTGCCACAATAAGGAGACAAACATTTTAATTATCTTAAGATTTTTTTCTGTGGGAAAAAATTATTTTGTACATCTTTTTCAATACATTCCCCATGCAACAGTCTCCATCCTCATGCATTTTCGAACCTCTAATAGTCCAAATACCTGTTCAATCCTACATTATAATCTATGGCATGATTACTGATACTGTGTTACAGGAAGAGTTTGGAGGGTTTTTTGTCAATGTCATGAATGTTATTAATTATATTTCAATAGAACAAAATTTTATGCAATAAATTTTGCTTCATAAAAGACTTCAGAACTTCATTAGTTTGACTGTAGAGTCTGAGGAGAGGTAAATTTTAGTCATTCAGCTATTCTCTAACCTTTTTTGCAGTCTCAGATGTGAGTGTGTTTTTAACAGTGCCTGTTGTGTACATGCCAATTTCCAACATCCTGCTGCATCTGAATTACATTTAGATTTTGGGGATTTTTTTACAATGAGGGAGTTTTATTCTTCTTTCAATTTCACACGATGCAAAAGTGACTGTCATGGATTTTCTCAGACTTTACAGAGATTACCAGGCAGGAACCAGTCATGAAAAATCTCAGCACTTAATTTCTCCATGTTTGCTACTTTTTAGTTGAGAGCTGAAGATTCATGCAATTTTTCTGCGCTGTACATCTACATATGAGTTGAGATCCATTTTAAGTGGCTGGCTCAAAAACCAAATTTGATTTAATAGTATGTGGGTAATTTTAGGAAAGTTTGTTCTGTGCATATTCATATAAATGTTATGGGGAAACTGTACACACACACTGTATGCACACAGTTTATATTTCAAAGTAGGTGCTTTTGCAGTTACATATTAATTTCTTTTGAAAAGCTGTTATGCCCCTTCACATTTTCAGGGTGTTTAAGGAAAAATCTGAACTGCAGCCTCAATAGTCCTGTCTCGTATGGCATTTCTTCTGGTCTCTTACACCTCCTTCCTTCCAGAAAAATATTAAGTTGGTTCTCAGATACAAATTTTTACTTCAGCTTATTTTCCTCATCCACTCTTCCTTTCCCTCTCCTTTCAAAACCAAGTCCAAAGAGAAAGTTGGACTATTAGTTTGTATTTTATCCTCCCTATATACCTTATCATGTGAATCACAGAGACTTTGTTCTTTGGGTGCCAAGGAAGTTGTACTGTACAATATTAAATTGGTAGAATCTGGGCTTAGAGTGGAACAACCAAAAAAATCTGTTCCTTTATGAGCAGTTTTTCTTTTTGTTGTTCTTATACAGCATTGTTTCAAGCACATGAAATTACAGTATATAAATTTATTAAGTTTTGTTAATATTCTCAGCAGTTACTCATAAAATTGGTAAGCAGTTTTTTATGTGTTTTCTTTGGTTCTCATTGATTTTAGTAAAAGTTGCAAATATTTTAATCATTTGTTCACCTATTCTAATATTAGAAGGCCAAACTCACAGCTGAAACAGTAATTTTCATCTCTTACTTGCAAAAAATTCTTCCTCTCTAAAATACATAAAATAGACTTGGGACTGGTTCAGAACATTTAATTTGAACCTCCTAAATTTCCATGGCTTGGAATTTACACCTGCATCCAAATTTCATGAATCAGTCCAATTTCCATTATATGCTAAAATCAAGAGGGAAAAAAATGCTCTATTTAGACATTCTCTGATTGCATATTTCAGTCCAAGTTCTGGGTCTGGAGCTCATCCTAGATCAAAAGGTTTTGAACAATTTACTTGTAAATATGAATAGGAAAGTACTTCTCCGACACTATTCCAGCCTTTTAGTCCAGTCATCTTCTAAATAAATAATACAAGTTTATTTTATAAATGTTAAAAATTGTTAGCTAGTAGTTCCAGCCACACATCCGTGCATAGCTTCCCAACACTGAAGAATCTTTTTAGCACTCTAGCTGGTGATCATGAGTTGAGGTTGGTTTTGTTTTGTTTTTTTGTCTTCTATTTTACCTATTGATGAAGTGAGGCAGTGGGTGATTACATGATAGCAGAGGTCACAGAGTAAGTGTCAGAGTTAAGAACTGCTTGAGCTGCTTCTTTCCATCTCTTGCACCAAGCACAGCTGCGAAGGTTTATCTTGGCATCATAATTGATGGAAGTGATTGCTTCTGCTTTTTTTTTAATCCAGATTGTAATGTACATATATGGCATATAATATTTATTCTTTATATTACTGTTCAGATTTGTTGTGGTCTTTCAAATGATGTTTCAATGAATCTTTGAAAAAGCAAAACATCATGGACTTTTAAAATAGGCATATTAGGTAATAAATAGAATAGCTGAAAAATCAATAATAAAATGTAGGTGGCTTTTACTGCTAATTTAATTAAGTCTGTATCATGTGTAAAATTGCATTTAGGCACACAGGTAAAGCTGCTTACCCATATTGAAATGTAACTCTCATATACCATTTGAAAACAAGCTGACATGTAACTGGCTATAAAAAATGAAATATTCTAAGATATCTAATATATCTGTGAATAAATGAGATGTGCAGAAGTAAAAAGGGAAAAAACAACTTCAAGTTGTCTAAAGAATTACATGAAGATAATAGAGAGGTTTTGGGTTTTTTCTGTATTGATTATTCCCAGAACTTAAGGTTTCACAGTTAGATTGACAACTGAGTTATTTGCCCATACCTAGTGACTGACAACAGATAATGGAAAGGCTTTTACCATGATATAACAGCAGAGAATAATTTCTAATTTACTACTATAGTTCTCATCAAAAGTACCCCAGCAAAAACAGTAGATTTATCACTTCAATTACTGGAATTTCACATTTAGTTTAAAGAGACATGTTTCTATAATGTGACAGGCTTTACAGATTCTGAACTTCTTCAGACACTTCAGCTATCAGAGTAATCAGGAAAAGATATAAATGAAAGCAATTGTTTTAGTTTTATAACTTTCAGTGCTGTCTACTGGCAAGAAACGAAACAGGCCATAAACTGATGGTCTTTGCCAAGTCTATAAAAGGAAAAAAAGACATTCCATATCACGGTCTTCTTACTTTTTTTAAAACAAATGTCTGATACTGGATGGGAATAACATTAAAATAGTATTCAATTAATATGTACAAATTAACTTTAATATGCATATTTTTTTAAATTAGCCACCTAGTGATAGTAAAAATATTATTTACCTCAAAATATATTGAGTATATTTTTAATACATTTATTCATATCACTTCTATCCAGCTTGCACGCTTCAAGCTATGAGAGGGAACCAAAAGATTAAAAAAAGACTAACATAAAATCCAGTCAACAACCGTAGGCTTCTGTACCCTAAAAAAAGTCTGTGTGACTGATTTTAAAGCTGATTTTAAATAATCAAACAGGTAGTATTTTCTGCTTTGAGGGAAGATGAGGCATTCAGTGCTTTTCATTAAGAATGTCTACAGTTTCTATAATTCACCCCCCACTTGGTGCTTCTCAGCTTGGAAAATAACAAATGCTACATGTAAACTGGGGACCCTGGGGCACTTCTCAGGTCCCAGGCACAAATACCCTATATGTGACCCAACGTTGTGTCAGGGAGTACCTGGCCACAGATGTACTCCCATGTGCTCCTTTTCTTCTACTTCTTAGAGTGCCCTGGTTTCTTGTGCAAAGGCAACCCTTGCATGTAACCTGATTGGGGGTTCAGGACGCTCCCCAAAGTGGGTCCCAGGTCAGAGCACTGAGGACCAAAATGCTGGTGTGTGGGCACCCAGCCTGTCGGTCAGCTTAAATGCAGTAAAAAAACCCCTTTTGGAGTACTGTGCTGTATTTCCCATCTTACAGCAAGATAAATCAGTGCACCACAGGAGGTCTGATCTGTCTCTAGGTTTAGTTCGGGAGGTTTGGATCTGTCTCCAGATAGATAGCCTTTATCCTCACATTATGCTCATGCACACAGACGTTCTCCCAGAAATTTCCCTTTTGCAGTCAACCCTTGGCCATCCCTCCCATTTCTCATTAAATAAGGCACTGAAGGTAGCTTTTATAAAGGATCCCTACCAGAGAAAGTCTGCATGTTTTCACTTAGAATTGCTAGTTCTTCTGCAGACAAAGTTATTACTCTTAAATACAGTCTTATTCAGCAGTGTTCCTATCTTCTCTCAGACCAGAGGGCAGGAGTTTTAGGACTGGGAATCAAACCCATATGTCGTGAGTGCACAGTACAGAAGACTTTTACTTGTGTGCCAGGTCAGGTGTGCTCTATTGTGTTACCCACAGAAAGGTGCTAGCGTAGCAAGGCACCATGATATAACCTCTCCAACTAGCAAGAGCAGTTGGGATTTTTCTGTAGATGTTGCAGAATTCATAAATAAGTTCACACAATTATGATATTTGGTATAAATAAAATGCCATCACACATGGTGCCTCTGATGGTCTGATGATCGCTAGGGAGCAGCTTGTAACACAGAGTGTACATTTAGTTGAAAAAGAGGAGTTTATCTATTATATGTGAAAAAGTGGTCTTATTTGAGATTTGCAGTAGAAGTAGAGCACTGGAGTAGTTAAGCTAGCTCTACAATTTTATTGCCTGTTACAGCTGAATTTCAAGAAAGGCTGTGATTTAGATCACAGAAAGGAAGTATCTAAATGCTATATATGGTGTCAAATGTGCATAAGTGATTGAGCAGATCTGTTTATGAGGTACAATACTTGAGCGATAATGTTTATGAGGAGTTCTATTAGAGTGAATAACATAGCTGTAGGGGTTAAAAGACTGTTTGGATTACTTTTATATCCATTGATTTAGAGTAGATCTTAATAGATTGATCACATATTCCAGTATTTTTTATTTTTGTTTATTTACTCTTACAGAAGCCAGGAAGGAGGTTTTCATTAGTTCTGTGCCAATGAATTTCTAACCTCTCAACCTTAAGAAAGCACAGTAAGGGACTGTAAAATCCCAAGATGGCATCCCAAATGAACCAGCAGCTCTTCATTGATTTGTATAGATTCTTCCTCTCAAAATCTAAGGTAGCAGTATTTTGACATATAATTAGCCTTTTATTTATAATATTCATAAAGTAGTAATTCAGACAGTTTAGCAGCAGAAGTGCTAAGCCTAAGTTAAATTTAGGATAAGTGTTTTCTTAACAGAATTTTTTCAAATAATTTCATCTCACAGTCATGTAGAATGGCAGATGTTTGCAAATCTTGGTGTAAAACTGATTGAAATATTTTAAGAAAACTGAAATAATGTCAGTGGCAAAATTTATTTTACCAAGTGCAGATGTAAGACATCAAGTTCTCAGACTGATGGCAGAATTAACAAAAAACACCATCTGGTTCAATAATTATCTGAAAATACCCATATTCTTGGATTTGTTTTAATACCACTTAGTTCCCAGCTTTATTTTATCTGTGTTTGCACACCAATGAGACTAGATTGTGCAAAATGAAGACTACTTCCATCTGATCATTTTCAAAAAACAACGTGTTTTTGCATGAATAATGAATCTTTGAATTGTTACTAAACAAGCAAATTATTTGCGTATGTGTCACATCGGTTATCAAGTTTGTGCATGTGACAGCTTCAACAGCCGTCACATAAAATGCATAGAGCTTGTAACCATATGTTTTTGCTTGACAAAAAGCTAAAACTCAAGATCAATTTTCAATATGGAATGCACAAATTAACACTTTAAAATGCACCACAATATGTACGGCTTGGCAAAATTTGCAGAAATAGCACGTTTCTAGATATTAACTGATATCTTTGGATTCGACCTTAAGGTATTCAATCATTTTGATTAAAAGACTGATTTCTCATAAAACCACAGTCTGTTGGAGGCGCAAAGCCAATGACATTTGAGCATTCATATATTTTCATAAACTTTGAACAATGTCAGTGAGACACCTCTTCAATCTTGGCCACACAACAGCAGGGTATTCAATCTTTCTTTAGCTTAAGACAGAAAATTTGAATATCAGCATAGGGTTATTAATGTGACAGTTCACATGGTGTGCACCATGTTGATTCTTAAAAAGCAGATCTGTGGAATGTATAGAGCACTCTGAACTCTCACTGTTAAAAATCCAACAGAAAGACTTAAAATACATTTTTACAGCTTGATCGTTGCACTTTTTAGTAGTAAAACATTAAGAAAATTGACTGTGGTTTTACACCTTGAAAGTTACGGGTATTATTTCTGTGATTATATGATCTGTTGTGTTTAATATTAAAGATATACAACAGATCTCGTAGTGTATTATTTAATTTTTTTTGTTTGTAAAAAATGGCATTAGCAAGTGACTAAGCAGCCATGCAGTTAAACATTTAGTTACTCCACCTCCCCCTTTTTCTTGGCTGACTTAATGTCTGTCAGAATGTATAGCATTCCAAATAAATAAATAGACACTCCCCATGCTTATTTCTTTAAATTCAGATTTTTGAGTAATGTAATGTTGTTCAATGTAAGCATGTCATTTTACATTACATCATGTTGTAGGTCAGATGCAATGTAACTTTTTTATGATGCATTGTAAATGACAAAACGTGCTGCAGTATGTGATATATATTGGTACGTGCCCCTGATAACATCGCTTTTTCTTTAGAGTGTTGTTGCCTGAGCAGCTTGGGAGAAACCAGATGGGCTGTGAGGGGAAGATGAGCAATTCTGTCTTGCCCAAACTGCAAATGTGACAACACACTGTTAAGACAGGAGACAGTGAGGTGCATGTGTTAATATAATGCAAGGCACCCGCAGATGTCCCAAAGTTTTCATTTTAAAAGCCCTGCTAAACAAACAAAACACAGAATTTCATCCGATTTCAGTGACAGTGGGAAGATCTGCTATTGCGCTTGTACAAGGTGGGGTAGAAGTCTGATTGCTTTCAGATCCATGGGTGCCTGCTAATAAATACTGACAGCTCCAGTCCAGGAAGAAACAAGGAATGTGTCTTGCAATTCAATATTCGAGTTCCCTCAGCAATTCCAAATTTACTGTAATAATTTAATATTTCTATAGCATCTCCTGTCTCAATAGATGTTGAAACCTGTTACAATCTTCCAGCACATCCAGAAGACTTCACTCTCCACTGAAAACCAGTCATAGCTGATGTGAAACTTGTAGGGTTTTCAACAGAGAGCAACAGTATTACATGACTAATGTCATTTTCAGTTTAAACTGTGGGAGAAACCCAGATAAGCATAATGTAACTAAAAGGTATTAGAATTTTAACAGGACATGCTTATTTTTTGAAGGATAGCATTGCCAGAGAGACAGGTCTTTAGAACAATACAGGTATGGGTTCAATAACCTGACAGGCAGTAGTTTACCTTGTGCCCATAACTCCGTCTGCAGCAGGAGTCCTGGCAAAGCAATCATACTGAACTCCTGTTATTTGCTACAGGAATCTACCAGAAGTGTCTCATCTGAAAAATTGCACAGCGTTTCCATCTACGTGGTGCCCCACAGTGATAGCAACAAATGTTCTAAAAATTCAGTATTCCTAATGGCTTGAAATGTCCTGGTTTGGGGAATAAAAGGCCTTTATTTCATGGCATTGTGACCATGTGTGTTAGTTGTTCAACATTATGCTTTCACTACTATTAGTTTATTCTCATTGTGTCTTTAGACAGTGAGCCCTTTCAATGGATTGCTTCCCTCGGCTCCTGTATTTGTACACATCCCAGCACAATACCCCTAACTATTACAATATATAAATTGTAAATAAAAAGATACTAATACTGCTTACTGCCATGCAGAGGTATCATTTCATTGTTGATTCAGAAGCAAAAGCATCACGGAGAGGCTCACCACTAACTTTCCTGTGCACTTGAACTTACTTGCAGTGAAGAATTCTCCTATCCCAGCTCCACCTCAGGTTCTGAGAATAATGAGGTTGTAGGCATAATGTTAGACCTGCAGGGCAATTTGTGATGCTGGTTTAGATGGTATTACCCATCCATGTATTTGGATATATGTGTATTTCTCAATCAATTATAAACCGGTTTATTGTTGTAAGGTTGATTGAACCAAATTTTTCACAAATAGCAGAGTTGCACACAGTTACCTAAATAAAAAGTAGTAAACTGCATCAAGAAGCCTATTAAAAAAGCAAAACACTCTGTTAATAATTGTGTATATTTGGAGCAGTTTGGCTATATAGCTTTTTTGCACAAAAATCAAATTTTGTTTGCATTTTGGTTTTGGTCTCATTCCATATCTTTGGAACACTTTAAATTTTCTACATTTTCTTTTGCCTGTGTAGTTGAACAAGTTGTTCACATGAGTCTTTTTGTGAGTTTTGTCTGAGTTCTGCTCTCTTCAACAGCAGTAAAGTGAAGGCATAGCAAAAAAAAAAAAAAAAAAAAAAAAGCAATAGAAAATCATTTAGTGCAATAGTTAAAAATGCCTTGACTTGAAATATTGTTATTTTATGGTTCTGAGGTCTTTATTAAAGCCTTCTAGCAGTGAAGGGTTTTCTTTCTTTTTCCCAATACATCTAAGGAGAATGTCGCTATATAATGAAAGAATCTAGAGGACAAAATCTTTCCTATTTTAACACAGATACAATGTCACTGCCTCTCTTCTACTTCTGCAGTTGTGATGAAAGCTAATATATGAATGGCTGAGCTGTTTCAAAAGGCCATATTTTCATTCTGAGTAGAGAATAACTGTGGGAAGACTAAGAGCTTCTTGATGATGCTTCTTTTTCCACTAACTTTTCTTCTTCCTTATTCAGCTGTAGTAGAAAATGGGTGGGAATTGATAATCCTTTAGGAATGTAGTTTTTGACACTTATCTGGTGGATGATAATTAATGCATTCCAAGAGGATTATCATAGTGGACTGTAGTTACAAAAGAGTGACATTCCATTTACGTGAAGTGAAACTTTAATATATGGCTGTCTCTACCACATATTTTTAGGAGAAATCTTCCACCTTTCAGCTTCAGTCAATGTAGCTCCACCCAGTCCAGCTGTAATGAAAGCAGCTGTAGGCACAGGCAGTTTTTACCTTACCTATATTACTAAGTACATTACCTTAGTACATTACGAAGCCTTAAAAGCACAGAAAAAAAAAATATTATTAACACATCATGTATTTAATTGTTTCTGAGATATTCAGGATGAAACATTTAATGTTTGTTGGCTTCAGGAGAAGTAATGTTTGTGAAGAATTTGAAATGGAAGATGAAGACTGGGAGCAATGAGATTAAGACAGATATTTGTAAGCAGTATTTTTAATTATGAACTTCACTGTGGTATTGCAATGGAATGAAAGTTTCTTAGACAAGTTACTCAGAACTCAGCTATCTTTAAAAACCTTAAAATTGCTGTATTCCTTCACTAAGAAAGTACATATTTTTGTGATTTATGATGATGTTTTTGGGAAAGGTTAGCTGATCTGCTCTACTGTCTATTGGGAGGACCTGTGAGGAGCAAAGCAGCCCCTTTTCCTGAAATCAATAGGATTTGGGAATGACTTGCCCATCCTACAGTCATATGGGACAGGAGACTGTCTCCCCACATGGGCTAAGGAACATTTTGACTCAGTTGAAAGAGCCAGTTTCTTTATGGTTTTGATGATTGGGGGGCATAAAGTTTCCTGTAGTATTAAGAGATGCACGAGGTTTGCATCTATTTAAAATAAAGAATATTGAGGATGATGATATCTATAAATTATTGCGTTTAGGTTCCAAGTGTTACAGAATACAGTATGACAGCATCACAAAGGCTATAACCGACAATATCATGCATTGCTGTACAATCAAGGTAATTTTTAGAACCTTAGAGCACTATCCCTCTATGATTCAAATGCAGAAAAGTTGTCAATATACGTTTTGAGTATTTTTTTCACTCTTCTAAGTTAATCTTATGGAGGATATGTTATCAGCCACCAGCCATTTGTCAGGATGGGCTTTGTTTTCTGTTTCACTGCGCTGACTTCTGCACTGCACTGCAGGTGCTATATGGGTGCTAACAGGCTCACTGTACCAATCCATAGCAGCATTCCTCTCTCTACAGCAAGAAAAACTCCTTTCTGATATTGTATTAATATGTTTGTTTGGTTCAGTATTTGAGTTTATTGCCTGTTTATGTGGTTAGTTACCTTTTTGTATGAACTACTGCCAATCTGCAAAAAACATACTGAAAAATAAATCAAAGATGTCAGGCAATTCTCAAAACTACAAGAATAGTTTCAGAATCAAAGTATTCTGTAAAGTACCCAAGTAGAGGTCAAACTCCTCCAATGCATTGTAATGCTCAGTAAAGATTACATAAATGTCAAATAAGAAGAATACCGTCTCAAAAAATAAATTGCATTTATGTAGAAAGCAAATTTATGTCATTGAGTTGTAGATGTAGGAAATGGAAACAATTTGTGGGATCCCCTAGTTGAACCCACATGAGGTACAAGATTACTGAATAAAATAAGTTTTGTAGTGCTCTGTCCAGTCTTTGCTATGAAAAACAAAGATCCATTTAAATTGAAATTTTCAATAGGTTCAAAAAGAAAGAAAAACTCAATATTTGTAAGAATGTAAACTCAACATTTATAAAAATCAGAAACTCCTTTTAAATATAATAATGCAAAATACATCATAACATTGGGGTTGATGCAGGGAAGAAGTTGTATTTCACTCATTAAAAGCTTAATTTTCACTCCAACAAGTATATTTTTTTTAACATCCCATTTCATAGAATGGTATGATCCTGTTTGTATTTTGAATCTCACAAGTGAAGGTATTTTTGTTGTATTAAAGTACCTATTCAACAATATATTAATACTCAGATCTCAGCTGACATATGTCACAGTACTTCCTTACAAATTAGTATGTCTACAAGGAATTCGTACTTGATTCGTACTTGTTGACTATATAATGGAGGTAGCCCTAGCATTTTCGACAGGCTCTGATTGAAAATTCTTGGCAGTCCATGGGAAATATTTTTACTCATTTCAGTGGGGTTTTGATCAGACCTATAGAGCTTACATTAAGGGCAGTCCCAAGGCCATCCTCAAGACCAGACTTGCATGCGGTGCAGATTGCAAGCCTACAGTGGCAACCTGAGGGACCACCAGAGCACACCTTTAGGAACTCACGGGCTGTGGCATGCCCGATGGATCAGCGCCTTGCCAGGATGCCTGGCTAGGCTGTGCACAGGTATTGTGGCAATTATGTGAGAGGCAGAGCAGAAATAAGTATCATGAGCACAAGGAATATGTGAGGTATTTTCAAACTAAGAGGAATCCTGGAACAAGTGAGTGAACGTCTCCTTGATCTCCCATCATTTTTCACAGCAATATTTTCTCTTTACTTTGTCCTGATTTGTTACATATCTATATTATTATCTTCTTCACACTTCTAAGAAAATCTCCATTTTATCTGGCCCTATTGGAGGGCGCCATGACAATTTGATGTTTCTTGGCCCCTCACTTCTGAGAGGTGAGGGTTGCAGCCTGCTGGCTTTTTGACGTCGGGGAATTAGTCCTAGATAGCTTTGCAGTTTAATACAACAAATATAGTGTGGTACCTAAATGTTTCAAAATATTTCAGATGAAAACTCGGTCTCATCATCTCTATAATGGCCCATTCTCTCCTCTTCAAAAAAAGTAAACAAAAAGCATTCATACATATGCTACATATGACTTGATTTCTTCTTCTCTTTCAGTTTTTAGGTTCAGATAGTAGTAATGATTAATAATATAGTGGCTCTGAGACATTTATTTCTTCTCTCAAAAAGGGAGTAAGTAAATTTATTCTTTCACAAAAGGACATCAGTTTTAAAGTGTATAGGGAAAATGTATCAAAATATTAATTAGATTTTTCTTTTGTTTTGCTAGTTTGCATTAGACAGATGGAATTCTGATCTTTAACAGCATCATGACTCATGAAACTGCTTGTGTACTAAAATGCCATTATTAACACAACAGTAGTTTTCAGCAGTTGGTAATTATTGGCATAATTAAACATTTATCAAGAAACAAGTATTTATCATTCATTAAACTTTCATTAAAAATCCATCTTAGCACAAGCTAGATTAGCCAGTGATTTTCAAGTGATAACTTCTTAACTTCTGGCAGGAATGTAGAGCATTTTGATAGCGGAGGAAATCTTGTATAAAGCAACCTTTCAGGTTTTATAAGCAGTTGTAAGATTTCAGATTTAGGAGTGTTATTTTTAAGCATTCTGTAAGACTCAGACAAGAAAGTACTTGGCTATTTTCTGTAGGATTTACCAAGTTTGGCACTTTTTAAGAGTGTGTTTGGGAAAACGAGATGCCCTTGGCATGAAAAGCCAATTCTAGGTAGGCTTTATAACTGCATTTGCATGACTTAAATACCCTCAAAGCTTGGTATGTTTACATATATTGGGACATTGAAATTTACTTTTGTGAATCGACCCTCTCATAAAGTCTGCCTTATCATATTGCAGAAGGATGGAATCTCTGACTAGATGTTTGTGATTGTGAAATCTTGAAGAGCTCTTTGGTCCTGATATAGTAATTTCCAACACTTAATTGTCACTAAAGAGGAAAATATGCATGTTTTATTATTTAAAAGAAAGAGACTGTTACACCTCTGAAAGGTGGTTTTATTTTGCAGAGTGGAGTATCAGACATTATCCCTGGTCTGTTCAGTTTTGATTGATTCATTTAGATGGCAGATTCATTATTTTTTGCCATGTTTAGGTATGAATAAAGGAAAGGTAATTTGAGTGAATTTAAACACACAGAAAAATAAGGTTAGTCAACCTTTTCTTATTTAACTGGTTTTAGATCTTTTCTCTTTGGTTATTTGATATTTTCCTTGGTTCTCATCTGCCATTCCCACTAACCATTACTATCGCAGAAACGCTGACTTACTTAATCTTCTAGCTACTGATTGGCTATTTTACCTCCCAGTCCTTTGTTTCTTCTCTTGCTTATAGGTACGATAGGATATATTATTTAACCCCTCCTACACAGTCACTGTTTTGCAAGAGGTACCAATTTGGCAAGGTTAGTGTAAGTTTAAAATGCTCTAATGTGATTGTCTAGATTGTGGTGAAGAAAAAACAATATTCAATGAGCAAGACTGTCTCGGAAAGCTCCTTCACGTACATACGAGTGCTTCACATCTTAGCCCATATTCAGCAACTTTGTTTGTGTTTTCTCTTGGGCAAAAAATTTACTGTATCAGTGCTTTTATGTCACAAGAATGAATTGAATTCGTACCCTTTAGTGCAAACAACAATAGACAGAGTGGTAACCTAGTGGAAAACAAATAGACGCCCCGTCCCTTTTGGGGATTCAGAGAGGTTCAGAAAGATGGAGCTGACGGTAGAGAGGTGGCAGATAAAAACAGGCTGAAGCAGGAAAGAATCCTGCGGTCATTTATTACCATGCCATCTTCATAGTGTTTGCTGAACCAAGGTGCAGAGTAATGATTCAGACAAATGATGTTAATAATAATAGCTGGCCCTTTGGCAAAAACGGAATACCTAGTATTGCAGCATGAGACCTAATCAGATTCTCCAAAACTTGCTTCAGACCGATAGAATTTTTTGTCATCAGGTTTTCCATCAGTTGATTCTCCTTGGATACTGTATTTTTCAAGGAAACAAAGTGATAAGCAATTATTTTCCATCAGGGGAAAAAAACCAAGATTTTAAATATCGTGATAGTTAATGTATAGTTAAAGCTAGTTTTAAAATATTGTGTAGTTTCCAGTTTATTTTTGGTGGAATTTGAACTGTTAGAATCAATAGTATCTACAAGATACTATCATGGATTACTCCACCACATTTAGAAACTTTCTGGAGTTCATTATCTTTTTTGTTCATATAATCAACAAAGAATTCACCTTATTTATTGTAAGTGAATAATAGCGAGTATGCTTTACAGTATTTTTTGCTGTGCACAGAATATCACTGGTAAAAGTGAGCTCCATGTAAAGCCTAGCTATGGATTTTAAACAAGGGTCAGTTGTTAGTACTGATATGATTAATTGCTTTGATCTGTTGTTAGGTATTTTGTACATAAAAGAACATTTTCACCCAAAAAAGCTTACTAACCATTTTGTACTGTTCAGATATGACATGATTTTGTTGTTCTTTTTAATAATACCTGCAGTTTTTTGGCATATAGATTGCAATTATTTTTATTAGCTGCTGTTCCGTTAACAACATAACCAACATCTGTTTTAATCTAAACATCATCAGACTTATTAATTAGGTACATTTTGGCATCAATTTATCACACATGCTTTGACACTTTTGATACTTGAAGCATAAGCTATTATGTGTAATGAAAAAAAAAATAAGTATGATTTGGAGTCGGTGTTGTACATCATCTGTAGGGGACAATTATGTTGGCATGTGGGAGGTTAATGTACACACTCTAGATTCCTTTGCTTGATTTGCTGTTTTCTTCTTCATAACTCTAGGTAAACAGTTTGTGCTGCCATTTAATGCACAGGTTAAGTGTAGTTGCAGGCTATTATACATCATTAGAGTAAGTAATATTCAGCTGTGGAAGAAAGATGGAAGCTTTTCACTTGTAGCCACTTGGACATTTCATTTTTCATCTAGTATGCCGCTGCAAAAATTAGTTGTGGCAGGCCTGATGTAATTTATAGCCTGGTACCCTGAAATTAAGCAATGAATCACACCATTTTGGCTGATTAGAGCTAATGCATTTTTCCCGATGACATATTTTGTAAAACAATGCAGTTTATTCTAAACTTTGCCTTATCAGACCTAGTAATTTCTCACGTCAACCTGTGCAATGGATTGTACTATGTACAGTGCACCCTATCACCAGATTTCTTTCGGTATTGTACTGTAGCTATCTTCCAGTTTAAAGGGACAGCCTTCCCTTTCTTTCCTAATTTTCTCACTAGAAATCATTGACTTTCCTCTCCCTCCATCCTCCACCCTCCATTCTCAAACCAGACGATTCAAAAGCAAAACAGAGAGTAATACAATTCAATGCAGCTTGATTGAAAGTGCAGGGTGTAATGATCAAGTGAGTAGAGACCATCGGATTGTGCCTCAGGCCTTCACACTCCAGATCTAGTCAATAACAAATTTATTACTAATCAAATCCAATAAATACAAAACAGCATACATTTATTTTTATTTGGCACCTAGCTGGTCACAGAATAATAATAAAACAGGTAAGTCAGAGCTGCCTTCCAGAAGAATATGTGGTAGCCGATGCATACTGCACTTAAAGCTCCTGTATGTTACAAGCAGTCAGTCCCCAAAAAGCCTTGTTGTGTATGTCTGATTACTGGTGGGCATTGTGTCCCACTTGCCTGTGGAATATATTAATGGTGCCAGCTCTTGAGTTTGGAGAATTCTGTTAGCTGAGATACTTTGTGATAGGGAGAGGTATCACTGCAGAACAGGATTTATAGGTATTAGTGTCAAGAAGAATAATGTCTTCCTTGCCCTTTCTCCTGGGTTATTGCATGGGTTATACAAAGACTGGGATGAGTTAATAGAAAACAAAGAAACTAAAGGTGTTTAGGGAGGGGAGCAGAATCAACAACGTAGCTGAGATGTGAATTTTGCTGTTGCCAAAAATAATGTGCGACTGTTCTTTCCCCCCCAAGCACTAACAAGCATAAGAGCACATGACATAATCATTGCAGGCATCTTACACCATGTAAAACCGACACGGACAAACAGTGCATAGCTAATGTAAAGCTGACATTCAGTATCCAGGATTTTTTACGTATTCAGATATTTTTATGTGTGTGCATGAAATTTAGCTAAAACTTCCCAATGCTTCAATTTGTTAGGCGGACACATTATGAATTACAAAATGTATGCCAAAAGTACAAACTGCATAAAATGATTGGGAATCTTTAATGATATGAAAAGTGCAGCTTATGTAGCTTGAAAGTCTGATAGTACAAAAATTCCTTCTTTCTTAGCTGCTGGACTCCCTGTATTTTCGAATGGTTTATGGAAAAACCCAGCAAAAGTCTACAACATGTAGGAGAAAAAGGCAGCACACCTGCAAGACTCCCGCCTACCTTGTTCACACCCAAGATAGGAGAAAATGATTTATTATCTGTCCCTTGAATTTCTCTGAGCGTTCTGTCTAAACTTTAAAAGCAGATTACATTTGCGATTAAACCTTAACAAATGTTGTTTTAACTAGACTGCAATATATGTTATTGACAACAAGCTTTTTTTCCCCCTGAAAATAACATTGGTGCTTAGGCATGCAATTTACAAAAATGACAAGGAAGGGTGGTACTTTTCCCAAGGTGAATGTGAGTTGACTGATTAGCTGGTATTTTAACTTAGATTCTTGCAAATTACAGACATAAGAAACCCTGCAATTTATATGTACTTTAGAAGTGAAAGCTTTAATCCCATGATTCATGAAAGTAAAGTGGTAATAATTTAAGTACCATATTTTATTTATCCCTCAGAGTTGTCAGCTGATACCAGAAGTATTCTCACTATTTTTGGGTTGCTGCCTTTGGCCACCTAATTGCTTCTTAGGAAGTAAGAGGGAAATTGCTTATATAACTACATGGATTGTCTTTGGCAACGTCAAGCCAAGGCATCAATCAGTCCATCTGGGTAAAATCACAAGCTGACTCCGATATTGCTAAATATTTATACTGTCAAATACACACAGACATCCAGATGAAAAGAGGCATTCATTAGGAATGCTCCAGCTTGTCAGTTTAAAGATGTAGATTAGAGCAAAACCTCCCACTATGGTACTGAGTGCTCAGGAAAAGTCTATATTTAGCCATTCTGAGCAATAAATATCATCATATTGCCTCATTTAGGTAAATAGAGAATGAATATTGTCAAGATGATCTAGAGATAATGTAAACAGAGCCCTGTTCAGAGTCTGTGTTACTAGGGTAAATTCCAGGACATTGGTGTGCTGCTGATGCTTTTTGGTTTAACCCTTTTTCTTAATTGCATTCCCCTCCCCTTTACAGTAACAGTAAGATTTGTTCCTTGTGGAAGGGAAGGGAAGGGGGGGCAGAAAAAATGGTAAGGTGGGGGTTCTTTTTAAACAAAAGGTGATTTCAAATTCTAACTGAGTTATTACATTAATTAGTAGTTTTGCTCTAATATTTCCTTGGCACTGCTAACGGCGGCTGCTGCTGCTGGTGGAAAATACAGATATCTGTAGCAACGCTGAAGCTCATTCCAGAGTTTAACACAGGAACTGACAAAGCCCATCAGTCAGAAGAACATCACAGCTCTGAGGTTAAGACATGATTTCAAGAGTACACTCAGTTAAGACTCATAGTGGAATTTCTTTTGTAGCACGTTTTTTTTTTTGTGGTAAGATGAGGCATATTGTAAGACTAAGCAATGAAAGATCAGTACTTCGAACAGAATTAAGTTACTGTCCTGCTTCAAAGTGGGTGGCTTGTCCTGACAAATTAAGAGTAAAATTTGTTCACTATACTATATACACAAAAAAGATAGCAGAAGGATTTTTTTGCCTTTTGGGGAAGGCCTGTGCCTCCCTCTGTAGAATTGGCACCTTGGAAGTTACATACAAGGAGAGTGGTGACTGACGTCAAAGTTTTAGTTAATTACACTAGATGATTTTTTAGATTAATAATTAACATCTCTCTTTATAACTAAATATCTGTAATTAATCAGCAAATCATAATGTGGAGACTAATTAACTTCAAACTCAAATCTTAACAGAAAATCCATATTACTATCCAGCATCATTAATTACTCTAGTAATCAAAATTATCCCTCATGGGATTTGACATAAAGCTTTGTAGGTTTATAAACCAAGCTATTATCACAAAAAAACATTTTGAAAGCAGCTTCAAATAGCATTATAGATAACTAAAGTATTAGATTGGAAATTTAAACAAGTTTTCATTTTGTCTGTATTACACTATCAATAATCCCCTCACTAAAGCTGGGTAAGTAACTAAGAGAGTACGCTTCCCGTCTCACTGTACATATGTGTTTTTTTGTTGGGGGTTTTTTTTGGAGTTACAGCAGTGATTTCTGTCAGAAAATTAATTTGTCAGTGTCTCTTAAAAGTGTGCCACACTTTCTGGTAGCTTTTGCTGTGGTGCTATCCATGCTGGTTAGCTGTTTAAGAAATGAATTAACAGCCGTTTATGACCTGGCATTATTCACAAGAAAATACCAAAAAAAAAAGGTGTTGAGCTTCAAGATCTAGAGAAATGTTTAGCTGTTGATTAGTCAGTGTTCAGTGGAAAAAAAGGACAAAGTAGGGCTGTTAAGACAAAAAAAACTCACCCCAGACAAATCTTATTTTAAATAGCATGGACATCACCACTAGAAAGATTTGGAATGTGTCCTTTTTAATTTTTAATAAACAAGAAAGCCAATAGTACCACTGTAGCACACTGAAATCCCTGAGCTGTTTTTCATTTAGAAAGTTAGGAGTTAAAATTGTGTCTAAAATCCACATTTCAATTATTTTATCACCTAATCTTCCAAGTGCGCACATCCGATACTGTTCTTTTGTGTGGCAGCTGTAAAAATCGTAAGCAATTTTTACTGTCAAGAAAACTCTGAATAAATAGAGGCTGTTAACTTAGGCAGATATCTGAGGTTATTTGGTGGCAATCAAGAACTCACAGCACTTCAACTAATGGGTTATGATCAGAAACTGTTCCTAATAGCCAGCTAGACGGATCTGAATATGAAGATTTCTATAATTTTGTTGTCAGCTTGTGATGTACTCTAGTGCTAATTATTTGGAACAATTATGTTTTCCTAATAACAAAAGAAGAAGCAGTGAATTAAGCAGGCTTACCTTCAGATCTTTAGATAACAGTTTAAATGCACTTGCCATTAAGAAATAACATTTCTTTTTCCTGTATGGAACCCTAATTATTGAAGATGCTTGTCTTTTAAAATCTACTTCTTCTACTTCTTTTAAGCATGTTCAATGTGTCAGTTTACACTGATGACTTCAGTAACTAGTATTTTCTCAATCTTAGGTTTATGCCTGTACCTCCCATAGACTGCTTACTTCATTTGGTTATTCAAAAACCATAATTAGTGCAGTAATTAACATGTGGATCCTTCAAAGGAAGACTGTTAGAATCATGGGACGTCTCTCATCATTCTTACTGATGTATAGATGATAAAAAGACTTAGGTTGAGGTGACAACAGGATTTGTATTACTGCGCATTATCTGAGCTGCAGGGAAATTCAGACAGGACCGTGGTCCACGGAGTCTTTCCTTTTGAAAAAAAGTAATTATCCACACTGTTTCTATAATGTAACTAGGTGTTATCCTGCATTTGCAGCTGTCAAATCATTTGTTTTAAAACCATTATTTTATACCTTATGAATACTTGAAAGTTTGGGGTTTTGCACATTACCTTTTAACCAATTACAGAAATGGGGTGCAGCAAGCGCAGCAATAAAAACAACAATAGTAATTTATATAAGCAAAACAGATTCCTTCCTGACAGTTGGTTCCAGAGATGTTTATGGTAATGTTACGTTGATAGAGTCATAAGATTACATCCATAAAGAAAAGGCCCAATTTAGTTTTATTTATTTTCCCCAGAGAAAATATATTTGTTTGTTTGTTTGTTTAAGATTTCAGATAAGCTGCATCTGTTGCATTTTCAAGCCATAGTAAGTCAGTTGTTGGTATGTGGGTCTCTATGGTTCACATAAACGTATTCCAGTGTTTCTCTGAGATGCTTATAGCTGATATTTTCAGCTTTGATATATAATGTTTTAAATTAGTGCATTAAAGAAATTCACGTTCTTTCATTCAGCCTTTAACTTTCTGTAAGTAGTGGTCCTCTTTTTCACGTTCACTGACATATGCCAGAAGAAGTCAGTATTTTACCCTACAGGCAGCCCATGGGACTGGGATGAAATGGCCTCTATACATAGGGTATGACTTTATTTGCTAAAGAGGTTATTTGAAAAAGCCCTTAGGGTACTGCTGCCCTTTTGTCCCTCAAACTAGTAGGGGGAAAAAATATAAAAGGAACTACACAGTAATCCCTTGTAGACAGGTGACCTTAAGCCAATTCTATACTGTAAGGTTTCTTTCAATTTAAACTCAAAACAGACAAAGGAAAAAAGCAAATTGCAGGTTTTAATCTGTTGTAGAAACATTGCAATATTTTTTTTCTGTAAATGACTATCAAATACAGACAAGTTTTACTGCAAAATCATAAAATTTAGTATTGTTCTGTATAATTTAATTTAATGTTCTGTAGACAATGTGTTCTATATTCTAGCAAAAATGTAGCGTCTGACGACTGATGAAAATAAATGTATCACTGTTTATTTCAGGTAGCCTGTTCAGAATTTTACTTTCCTTACAAGTGTTTAAATCCTGCAAGTACAGCCAAGCATAACTAATCAAAAGTATATAGACCTTCTGATTCCAGTAACAGTATTAACATATTAAAAATTAGTCAACATCAGGATCCACTGGAAAAAACAGCAATCACTTTGTCCTTTGAAGTTCTTTTTTCTGTCCTTCTTAGAGTTGACTGTTGATTGAAGTTAACAGAGCTGCAGTCAGACTAGATCAGAGTTATCACAGGGTCATGGTCCCACTGCAGGTGCACCGTTTTGTGGTGGTGTGATTGGTATTTAAGCCTGAGTTCATCCGCTATAATTTTAGAATGCAAGCCACTGTATTATTCTCTATATGATGCAATCAGCTATTATTAAATATGTACCATCCCAATTAGATACTGCTTTTCAATAGGCAGTCTTCAAAATACCATTATAAATTATGAACAGCAGCTCTGAACCCACTTCAGGATAGTCTCTAATAAGTCACAGGTGTGACATCACTGAGCACTGTAATTAATGGGTGTTATGCCACTCCCTTGACTTATGAGTTTTTCAGAGGCTTTTAATTACTTCTGAGTTTAAGCCATTCTGGCAGAATTTTGAAGGACCTCCAGTGGCAGCCTATTCTGAATGAAGCTGTTGTAGCGACATTTGGAAAAAGGGCCACTCTGGTGGCTGAGGGAAAATGTTTCAGCCGTTCTTCACGCCTGGTAGTCCAGAGGGAGGTTAAAGGAAACAGCTTCTGCCGACTGCTGCAGGCACTTAGCTACTGTGTTCCCTTTCTGCATCTGGGGAGGAGCTGTAAAAATTGTGGTCAAATTCAAGTATTATATAAAATAAAAGAGAGAAAAACATCTGAAAAGGCAAGAATGGCTTGAAGGGTTATCATGATGTCATCAACCTGATTTTAGGTATAGAAAAGCCACTGTTTTGCATATGAGTGCAGACTTCATGTAACTGATAGAGTAAATAGAAAAGAAGCAATGCCATCATTTATCACCTATCAAGAATACATTATAAATGATCACCAGTTAATCGGCATTTAAAACAGTATTCTTTAATTTCAGTGCCAAAATCCAATAGCAGAAAAATTTCACCCCTCATATGCACACACACACATATGTGCACACACACACATATACACACACACACACACCAGAATGCACATATCAGAATATTAAGTTAACTCAGGTGTAAAGCTTTGTTCTCTAAACAACTAAAGCTTCATGTCATTGTTTATATGCACAAAACACACATATTTCTCTATATGTTGGCACCATAGTGGTGTTATCACCATAGCATTCCCTCCTCTTCAGTTGATCTTTTGTTATAACATTTATTTTTTGTGAGGCAAATAAAATATAGTAAATGTAAACCAATTATTTAACGAAATTACTTTGATCGTGGGAAACTGACAATTAGCGTTACAGCTTCTCAGCAGTGAAATCCACACAATAGAGGAGACTGTGATATTCTGTACTGCAGTGTAAATCGATTTAGTGTATTTATTTTGTGTAGCAAGGTGTGAGTAAGGAGGAGAGAAGTGCAGGTGATGAGCAAAGTCCATCTTGATGAACTATTATTCTATGTCTGTGCTTTGTGTTGCAAATCGTTCAGTATTTCTGACTGATTGTTAATATCTTAATTTCATCAAGAAACCTTGATGACTCATGTCAATGCTTAAAGCATATACACATGGGTATGAAATGATCAGCTAATCAATGAATGTGTTAGACACTTGCCCAACTACCATTTGTACTTTTGATTTCTAGTAAATGTTGATGACAAACAGGTTAGTTTGGTTACCTATAATGATTACCCACTTTAATAGGTCTACCTTTTGCACATGGACTAGGGGGGGAAGTATTAAAATCATATGCACTGGTACACCCACATGGTTTGGGTTTATTCTCAAAGCTTGAATGCATCAGCCCTTCCATGAAATAGCAGTGAGTTGGGAGAGCATTCCAGGTATTGTCATGCAAATGAGGCCACCAAACATACCACTTTGTTTCAAAATTGCTCTGCAGTGACAAGTAGCTTTTAAAACTGGAGCAGGGTTTTCCAAGCTAAGTGGGCAACCCTATATATCCTCTGAGATCCACTTTCTAAAATAAGTGCCTATATATGAAGTCCTAATTCCACATCTGAGTGCTCAGATTGGCACTTACTACATACCCGTACATCTAATTCTAATGCAGATTAAGGTGGTCCTTTATGCTTGAGTACCGTGTTTCTCCTACATTCATACAGTGAAAAAAAACCCAGAAGATGCATGTAGCACCGAGAAGTCGACTTTGTTCAGCAACTCTTAAAGCCAAGGTTTTGTGATAACTTCAACCAGTACAAATTTTTATTAATGGTACAGCAGCTTCTCAGCAGCACTCAAGAACTTAGCCAATAGGTCATGAGGAAAAAAATCAAGGCTTCACCTGCCTCGTGGTTCACAGAAAATATCCATAATCAGAAGCTATTTTAGTCTCATTTCAGGACTAGTTTCAGAATTGATGAGAAAACGTGACAGAACAAGTAACAAAACAAGTCCATCCCAAATACTTCTTTTGACTGTGCTCATGAAAAAGGGTGTGGGAGGAGCAACAGAGTTAAATGAGTGACTATCCCAGGCAATTCAGGATTACATAGCTTTTAACTGGCATCTTAATGCCAGTTGGAAGCCAGGATGGGTCTCAGTGCACTGGCATTAAATGATGAAGAATGAGCAGAATCCAGATTTTGTTTGTTTGTTTGTTTTAATCCAAAATTGTATTAATCCCATTGTGAAGCAGTGGAAATTTTGTCCATTTCCTGCATGTGGCCACAATTTTACTCTTAACCTCTGACCAGTATTGCTCCATGTGCCGTGCACTGGAGTTAATGAAGCCATAGATAAAAATTGCAGGGCTGCCATAGGAATGGAAGTCCTTGATCTGCTGGCCAGGTAAGGGTTTATAAAAGCTGATGGAGACAGTGGGTACTGGATTGCTCCAATGCTAGAACAGCCAGGCTTCTCAAATCCCCTCTGGCCCAGTGTCAGCTTCATCATCATGGTGTTGCATGTTGCCTCATAGAAATGCCTGATGGTCTTTTAAACACAGATTTAAGTATCTGATTCAAGGCATTCACATTTGAAAATATAGATCTTAAGGACTTCACAGCTAATTAGATCTTTTCACTCATGGATTTCTGTCCTCAGGAGTAGGAGCTTTCCTGGGACAACTGTCCTGGGTTGAGTGAGTGGTGGAGTTTTTTTGGTGGCAGGGGAGGGGGCTATCGGGGCGGCCCCCTGTGAGAAGCTTCTCGAAGCTCCCCCAGCTCCACGTCAGCTCCACTTCTGTTTGGAAACTGAGCCAATCAGCTGCACCTCTGTGATAACGTATTTAAGAAGGGACGTGGTGACGGGCAGGGGGACTTGTGAGGAGGAGTTGCTGCAGCTGCGTGAACACCAAGGTCAGTGGAGGAACAGAGGAAGAAAGGAGGGTGGAGGTGTGCCAGAGCAGACACCCCCCTGTATCCTGTGGTGAGACGGCAGGGCGGCCCCCCCCTGCCACCCATGGAGATCTACAGTGGAGCAGACCCTGATTTATGGCCTGTGGCTTCCGCCTGGTTGATCAAAGTGCTTTGCCTGAAGAAGGCCGGGGTCTTGTGGGAAAAAGTAGCCCCGCTGTTGTAATTCAGTGCTGGGAGGATTGCAGCATGCGGGGGAGTCCCACAACGGAGCAGCTCAGGAAGGGCTGCAGCTGTGGGAAGGAATCCAGCTGGAGAAAGTTAGTGACCCATGATGGAGCAGTGTGGGGAACTCTGCGGCCTGTGGGAGGAACTCCTGTCTGAGAAAGTTTGTGGAGGACAGTCTCCTGTGAGAGGGGGACCACGATGGAGCAGGGGGGAACAAGTTCCAGCAGCTCCCCCCACTGAAGATAAAGGAAGTGGCAGCACTGACTGCACCCCCCATTCCCTGCCCCTGTGCCACTGGGGGAGGAGGTAGAGATATCACGAGCAGAACTGAGCCCGGGAAGAAGGGAAGGGTGGGAGGAAGGTGTTCTCAAGATGTGGCAATGCTTCTCACTGTCCTACTCTGTTATGTGTTGTTAGTGTCTGTAATAAATGTATGTTCTTTTTTTCTTCCCCTAACGAGCCTGCCTTTTCCTCGCGCCCATAAGGGGTGATTTTTTCCCCATCCCAGTCCTATCTTGAACCCCAAGCCTGGCTCTCTGTCCCTTCTCATTGCCAGAAGAGAAGGGAGAGAGAGCTGCTGCGTGGTGGTTGGCTGCCGACCAGGCTCAAACCACGACAACAACTGGTTAAAGTTATGGGGAGGGCTACTTTCAAAGTTGGGCTTTCTGGCATCTGCTGCTCATTTAGATGGTACCTGAACTCTATGAACCAAATTGCCCTCAAACCGTCCCAATATATTAATCTCTAAATATTTTGGTTTAAAATACTTCATGTTAGTATGAATTGATTAAAGAAAAAGAGAAACAAAATGATGCTGAGAAAGAGCTATTGCAGTTGCCCTTTAATTTTTTGTTGTGTGTTAGCTACATTATCTCCCAACCTCTGTTGGAGCTGTTATTTAAGTAAAACTTGGTATTACATTTCCTTTTATTAAATGTGCTATTTACACACAAATTAGAGCAGATCATGATGCAGCAAAGAACTTTTTATACTGTATAGATTATGCAGCAAAATAGTGCATGATCAGCAATAGATGCCTCAGTGAAGAATATTTTGCTGTTTTAAATCTCATCGTTATGAGAAGAATGTAATATCTAGATACAGAGATTTTACTGGAAACTTTTAGAGCTAGATTCTTGTCATCTAGCTGAAAATGAAAACTTGTTCATGATAATTAGACAAAGGAGATTAATGGAAAGCCCACACCATACATGCTGTTTAGATGCAACTCCAGAGACCTACTTTATCAGCTAGAACATAGCTGCATTCATTTTTGCTTGCTTGCCATGGGACAATCCCAGAAATACTTGGCAATGCATTGCCCTACTGCACTTAAACCCCTTGTCTACAAACATGAGGCAAAGTGAAGGTGGTTGAGGTTTCATTGAAATGAAGCACATAGTGTGACAGACCCAATATGTGCCAGCTTTATAAAACAAAAGTGCCCAATTTTATCATCATTGCCTTTTGTTCTGCACAATGCTATTCATGTGGTAGTTTTATAAATGCTTGCCGGTAGAGTCTGTAAGCCTCGATTTATCTGACTGCTTCCTTTCCTCTGCTGTCTGTTCTCAATTGCACTGCTAGTTTCCCTGCCCCCCACGGTTTCCTCTCCTAACCCAGCCCTTCTCCCCACACAAATCTGAGGTAGAACCTCCTAGCAGTATTCCAAGGTTCTGGGCTCAAAGACTAAACTAATTTGGTTTTGAATTGCAGATCAAACATAAACTGCAAAGAAGCATTTAATCAGTTAGGAGAAGCAAGGGTATGGCTTGTTTAAGTCCCAGAATCCATAAACCTGTAATGATTTTATTATATTGGTGTCAGTTTTCATTATTTTCATGAATGGGTATTCCCTGCTTAATGCACGATATTTGCATCTGATGAACCAACGAGTTTAAACATGGTTTGTTTTAATGCTTTGTGAATTTGCATTCAAATTCATCAGAAGTAATTCTATTTGAAATCACACAGGGCTAAACACAGTGGTTGTAAATCCATTTGAATTGAGATGCCAGAATCAGCCCATTAATCTACAAATCTACAATATAATTTTTGTATGGTTGGTGGGCTTTTGTTCTGTTTTTTCATGATGAAGCAGAGAGGATACCAAGTGCGTGTGTGGGAGGGGAAGTGTTCGGGGAGGTTGTGATAAATTGACCACGAGGGAGTATATCTTTGTTATGGAAACGGGCCTGTGAAAGGAACATATGAAAGGCCAGAGACCGTGGTTTGAGTGTCTCTGTCACTGCCCCTTGAGGTAGTTGCACGAGGAGAAGGGAAGTCTCTCAGATAAGCAGGTTTCCTAATATTCAGGACGATAGAGGTTGTCATCAGCACCTTCCATTTGGTCTGCAGAGTATCAAAGTTCAACCAGAGCTTCGAGCAGCGCTGTGACCTGCATTTAGTATTTTAAGTCCTCTTGCTAAACACTCTGTTAGCTTGGATTTTTCTCTGGTCTCTTGTTAAAAATGGAATGAATAAATGCAGCAAGGTTCACCTCCAACAGAAGCAGGGTCATTTTGGATGGAACAAAGGGGGCTATATTATAGCAACCAGTGCTTTATTTCTTGATGGCTGCAGAAGAAATCTGTACTTCTTTCAGTGCTTAGAGAATGGTTTTCATTTCTGTGTTATTAAATAGAGTGAATTGTCTGAAATTAAGATGTTTGTTTAAGATGATAGTTACCACATATATTGTTGTTTGAGAGTACAAAAACATGTAGATATGAGAGGGATTACTCTGTGAGAAGAAAGGTTTATCATCAACATTTGCCACACTACACATTCTTCTTAAATGTAACAGTGAAGTTTTTTAATAAAACTTATTAAAAAAACCCTATAAAAATGTATAGTTATACATAATGTACTTTAGCCTTTTAAAAGGAATGTCTTCATTTATTTGAATAGGTGACAACTCAAAATGGAATTCAACTAATACTTTTGAATGTGTTTGTGCAGTCATTTTGCTTAGAATTAGGCTGAAATCAGTATGAGAGAGAGATATTTGGCTGGGGACAAAAGTGATTTTTAGCTAACTTTGTGACTGCCTTCCTCTGGGAACAAGCAGTGCTGGTTTAGCCCTTTTAAAGCAGAAATTAAAGAGTCTAAGTCCCTGTTTTTAATGTCATAGGCTGGGGCTAAGTGAGGGTCCTACATAGAAAAGCATTTAAGCCTATGCTTAGCATTAGCTATATGCTTAATTCCCAAAAGTCTAACTACAGGCCCCTTCTTAGGCACTTGCAAGAATTGTGATGATCAGGAAGTCTACCATCTGACATCTGTGAAATGAGCTGGTAGACTTGAGTCTTTTTCATAATGAACCAGTTTCCATCTCATAAAATTCTGTAATTGCAGATGGTATCAGTGGACACCTATGACAATCTCAGCAGAGATTGCAGCCCGGCATTCCTCATTATAGGATACATGGACACTGAACTCCTCTGTGCTCATGAACATGGGGTTGATTCATTGACAGGGCATTATCAGGAAAATTGCAATGATGTGACTAGTGCTTCACTGTGGGTAAATGGAGTACCTCAACTCTTGGAGTTGACAATAGGCTCTTCTAAGAAATGATAATGCTGTGATTAAGACATAAAGCTGGGACTCAGTACACCAGGGAATTCTTGTGTGACCCTGGAAGCACACTTGTTTTTCGCTTCTCTGCCTGAAAAGTTAGAATAATGCTTTTTTCATTTTATGGTGTTATTTGGTGATAAATACATTACTAATTGTGAGCAATTCAGGAGATACTGTTTTAGAAGCACATGGTTAGAGAAATGCTATTTTATCTAGCATTTTAAATGCATTCGGTTCAGTTTACATTTGCATGTGCTTGTGCCTAGCAGTAGCGGAAAGCAGGCCAATTTTATTTTGCTTCCTAACTCTACATTGAGGAAATCAGCTTTAGGCACATAAACCTAAAAATCTTGCATCAAATTCACTCTGTTGTGAGAGAGACACTAAAAAATAACATGTGGAAGAATAAATACATTCATGAAAGACTTACTTTAGCTTGTTCTCTCAGACACTGATATAATTTTTCTGTGCGCATTTTCATATGTGTGTTTTCTTTTTATATATATAAAAAAGATAATATAATTCAAATAGCTTTAGAATCTTTTTATTTCAGTAGAAGCACCTGAATAATGTTTTAAGTGTACTTGGGGACACACTGAAAGAAATGGTGAACCTCAGTGGGTTTTGTAGCATTGGAATATATACCCAAAGATATAGCTACAAAATCTCTAAGTAAGCCCTACCTGGGACTCATAGCAGCTGTTTCAACCTGTGATGCCATGGGCTGCTCAGAAGCTCTTTAATATGCCCATCTTTGAAATGACAGACCGTAGTGTGTCCTCCTGCACATTTTGTCTGTTGTGTGCAGAAGTTAGGAAACTGTTAGTTCATTAAACTACGGTAGCTGGAAAAAGAGCAAGAAGTATTAAAAAAACAATGGTAGCTGAAATAAGAACACTTTAGCATAAGTGTCAGCAGGAGCTGTTAGTTTCTCTGTGGTTTTGAAAATCAGATCTTCCACGTATCTAGCTCCAGGCTTGTGGTGGTTTTTTGTTGGGGGTGTTATCTGGTCTCTGTCTTGTCACATATCACAAGCTTTACTGCTTTCACAAAAATGATCATAACTTCCTCTGAAATTTTGTCTGCTGCACAGAAAAATGTGAACTGAGTTGCAGTAACAGTAAAAGTACTTGGGGTCTGCTTATGTTACCACTAACGATGCTGTAGCAGGTCCTGTATAACAGCAGAATAAGAAGTGCATTGACTGCACTGTGCATCATGCTACAGACAAGTATACTAAGAACCGTAGTGTTTTTAAAGCAGTTGACATCATTTAGTTAACATAATTTTAAGCATTATTTGGATTCAGTTGCAGACAGATACATATAATAAATCTTTGAACAAGCGCTATCAGAAGTAAGAGCTAAGTGGCATTTAAAATATATTAGAAAAATGTGATCACTAATAAGTTTTAAAATATTCCCTCTTTTCCTAGTCTAAATTGAACCTCCAGAAGTTAAAAATAGGAAGAGCTAATGAAATGACCTGACAGGGTGGCAGGGCTTGTTTACTATTCTGTATTTGAATAGGATTCGTTCTTCATATGATTGACAGTCATTGCAAATTCTTTGGCTTTTTAAGACTTGAGGCGCCACAGTCTTGGGTGAACTTTAGTTCAGAATGGAGTTGTTTACAAAAGTTAACTAAGTAGTTACTGCAGAATCGCGTGCTATGTGTCACTGAACTGTTCTGGAATAGTATAGATTTGCAGTATAAATGGTGATGACTCGGGTTAAATCATATTCTAAGTACTGTGCAGTCAATTTATTCCATCTGAGAGCTTTGTCACCCTGGCACCTGGAAGTGGACAAGGTAGCTGCATTGGCTTTACATTGCTTGCCATGTCCAAATGTCTCCCTGCAGTACAGCATGAATGTTCTAGTGTTTCATCAAAATTAGATTATGCTGATCCAAAAGGGACAAAAATTTTCCTCCCTCTTCAGCATTTGCAGAGTGTGTAGCCAGAATCTGTACACTTAAACCTTCAATATTTCCATACAAGTCAGCCTTCTAATAGTTCTTGTTTCACTATTCTGAAGACTCCTTAGTCAAGATCTCTCCTCTAGAGAGGTCAAGACATAATTCAGCTGTAGCTGTACCAGAACAATGTGCAGCAGACATGAATGTGCAATTAAAAATTACTTTGGTCTGTTTTCTTTTCCTGTTTTACATTTTCATAAACTCACATGTAATTTGATGAACACTGCCATTCTTTAAATTTCTTCAGCATTACAGTTCTCAAGGGACTTCTCTCTCACTGAATGTCATTTTTGCAGATTTACTTTCTCTGCAAGTGCTAGTATGCAGTAGCAGAACTTTTATTTTGCATTGTTATTTTTGTATTTACTTTTGTTACATCCTGTGTTTCTTTTTAATGATGTTAGCGCTTCCTCCCTATTTAGTATTAACTCCATATACCATCTAAAAGCTGTTGTTTTCTACCTCTAGCTAACCAGCATTTTAGGTAGTATTGTCGACAGAGTAGTATGAATAATATTCAGATCTTGAAAGCACAGCTTTGCAGCCAAGCAGAAGCAACTTGAGTAAGGAGCTTCTGAGCCCTTAGGCAGAGGTGCAGTGGAACAGTTTACTTTGCACTTCCCCTGCAGCCCTGGCACACACACCATCCGAGCAATTCCGGCATCAGTAGCATTCAGCGGTGGCTCAGAAGGCACCACCTTTGGTGTCTTCTGTCTTGTTTTATCTATGTACAGCCTGGTGCCTTCTAACACTGGGAGTGGAAGACAGCTCATTTAAGTACTACTCTATCAGTAGCACTGAAAATATATATCTGTCATCAGAAGGGTCAACTATATGAACAGCTCTCCCTTTGAAGATGTGCTGGAAACATGCTGCTTCCATCCTTCACCAGAGGTGAATCATGAAAAGAAGTCTTTGTCACAAACTTGACCCTTGAAATGGGTATAAAAGATTTACCCGTCTCTCCAGCCTCTGCTTTCCAGCCCACCTCCCAGAACCAGCATGTACACCTGCTTCAAGCTTCCCAAATAATCCTAACATTACTGATAAGCCTGTGACACTCTGAACTGAAAAATCAGCATCTTTTCTGACGATCATCATTTTAGGCATGATAAGCCTTGATGCTATCAGTGCCTCGAGAGGAGTGAGGGCCCAGCAGAGGGGGAGGCCTCTGCATTGTGGAGGGATCACCTGTAACCAGCCCTATTCCCTCCTTCTCGGAAGTTGTTGGATCCCTTGCACTGAGACTGGCTTTTAGGGTGGGAAATCTGATGCCAGAAGCTTGGGAATTGTCTTCATAATTAATTCACCTTCATTTTATGCCATGTACCCGTTAGGAGTACCAGCTGTACTGGTGGTTGATCTTATATTGTCGTTATACATATAAAGCTGAAGCATCTAATCGGTTGTTTTTTCAAAGCAGGGGTTGGCATGACCTACAGCTTTCAGCCTAAATGATCCTAGTGCTCCTTTCCAGCTGTAGATCTATTGCAAAAATATATAAATATTATTAGCCACTGGAGTTGCATTTGATGCTATCAAAGCAAAGAAATAAATCTTTCTCCACTGAAAATCTGTACAAGTTAAAACCATAAACCCCCCTTCCCTTGTTTTCTTCTGAAACCAGTTGTAAAGCTCTCTTTCTTTCACTGTGCCAGCCTCTAATGTTTGACCAGATGTATGTCACTCCTCCAGTTTTCTTTCCTATATTCCCAAGCAGGTGAGAGACAAAAAGGAACATATCAACTGTATGTCAGTGTCTAGATAAAAAGCTGAAAAATTAAGTTATGAAGTTCACCCTTTTTAGCAGAATGAACTGATCTCATATTGGCCCAGCATAGCTCGTTCTTCCTGACAGTTTATTACTTCTAATCATATGAATCAGGGCTCATTCCAGTATGATTTTGATGAAGTCCACAAAAGAGAATATCCAAAACATCTCCTCCAACGCTTTGGATATTGAAACAGAACATTTTTTTCTGATAAGATAGTGCAGTAATTGCTTTACTTATTAGATGAGCATTACCTTTTGACGTAACCCATCCCACAGACTCCTGATGCCTCGCATGCTGAGAAGTCCTGTCCTTGAAGTTACTGTAGTGCAGAATGATCAGAACTTATCACTGATGTTTTGTGTAGCATTTACTTGCAACTTCTTGGCAGAGGGTGACCTCTAGTACTGTCTCTAAACATTTTCAATTTACAGACTCAAGAATTTTTGCTGTCTTTGACTCTCATTCTTTTGAAGAGGTCAGCCCTTTATGAATTTGCCACAAGAAAGAAGTTCAGAATACCCTATATATTTAAAGAGCTTAATAGGAATATAGCCACAATGAAGACAAAACATACAATTCTTTTTAATATTTATAGAAGAAATTCACATTGTTTTAAGTGTACACAAGCAGCTGCTGTCATTTGGCTATGAGCAGATGTTAGACCTCCAAAAGCTTCGCTGATAATTAAAATACTAACAGTTAGTGTTTTACCCCAGCTGCAGGTTCTGTTTACTGTAAATTTGATTTTAATGGTGCCTCTGTGCAGTTATTGAATAGAGGTTTGTTTTCTACTATACATACAAAAGTGTCTACAATGAAGACAAATGGTTATTTCCCATAATTTACTCTGGAAAGATATGAATATACACTGTAACATAGTTGAATTTATAAATGAAATACAGATATGACTCTCACATTGGAAATGGTAGTTTCTGCTATCTTAACTAACAAAAAAACCTAGAGAAACTTACAATTTCTAGTTATTCCCAAGCATTTCTGCTAAAAACTGCTGTGCTTTTCAAATGGGTTCAGATGTGCCCTCGAGCAAAGAACAGGTGCTCCTTTTTACTGAATGAGTGCATAAATCAGAATAAATAAATACAGAAAATCATGATACTTGTATTTGATAGGTATGCAGAAGAATATAATTTCTGCTTGATCATTTAATAACATGATGTTTTATTTTAGGTATCCCTTACAAGTGTCTGTTCTCTTTAGTGCATATACTTACATCAAACGTTAGGGAAGGCTAGCCACTTTCAGGATTGTTAATCCCAAGGGCCTGATTATGCAAACACAATGCATAATGCAAGCTACCATGTTTAGTCCCTTTGAGACTATTGAGGCTAACTATGGCAGTAAGCAGTACTCTTGATAAATAAATGTTTATAAGACCAGGATCTAAACATATATATTCTTGAAAAAAACACAAATTCTTGCTGAGATAATGACAAAAAGAGTTTTTTGCTTTTTTTGACAAAACAGTTACTGTCTGAGACTAGACCTATTTCAGAAATCCACATCATTTTCCTTATGAGCAGAGCTTATGGGGGTTTTTTCCCTGATTTTCTCGTATCAGCGTTCATATTATTTTTTGTATTATCTTACATGTTATATCTGCCTAGGAAATGTAAATATCTGGTGTGACCAAGCACAACCTGCATCTCTTGGAATAAGGATTCTGAGTTAGAAGTGCTAAAAATGCACTTTCCAGTTGCACTGTGGGGGATAAAGCAGAAAAAGTGCATCCATGTAACATCAGTGTCAGTTGTTCCCAAACTGAGGGCCAGAGTAGCTTTTGAAGCTGGTTATTCTCATCTCCAGCTGCTAAATTGCACTGGAAGAGCTAGCTAAAATACTCCCAAATACATTCCTAATGCTGCTTGCCCATATAGGTAACTGCTGTATATGCCACAGTGAGGCTTTTGCTCACACGTAGGAGTTGAGAAGACAAGCCTGTGTGGTGGCGAGCTGGTAAAGAGGAAAAGTAGTCTACAAGTAAATCATTTTTTGTGCAGGCTAGGCAGTTGTAAAGTCTGCACGTTAACACTGTACATGTTTGCTATGATCGGTGGGAGTTTCAGTATGTATATTTTTTTATTTGCATAGCTTTTGTAACACCAGGCTCTGTGGTGTTCATTTTTGACCTTGAGTACAGGAAAGGAGAAACTGAAATTTTTCACAGAAAAGGCCTTTTCCCAAAGGTTAATTGGACACTGGAGGGAAACTAAACCAAACCAAACAAACTGCCTAAACCCTCTAACTGAATGGCTCAGTTATTTATTTTGGTGGTTGTTCTTTCTTTTGTTTCTTTTTGTTACTGTTGTCATAGTCTTCTAAGGTGTGGGAAATAGAAATAACAAACAGGAAAATTCAGTCTGTTTTTCAAAAGGAAAAAAAAATTACAAAAAGATTTCCTTTTACATTTTAAGGAAGCTAAAAGGACATCTGCTGCTTTGTTTAAGATACCTGAAAAGTTAAAACTTCATCCTTTTGTTCAAGCAATTCTTAGGAGACCTTGAGGTTTCTGAATATGATTGAGTGGTTAAGGACAAAGCTAGAAGCCAAGGATGTTTTCAGTTTCAGCATTGAAACATGACATTACTGGATTTTTAAGTATAAAATGAACAATGAATGTTATTTGGGAACTGGTTTTGTTGTTTAATTTTCTTTTTGCAGTAATAACATACTGAAAGGAAAAAAAAAAACTTGCTGCATTGGTATCTCTTGAGATTTATGTACTTTGTGTCAATAGCAGACTGTTTTTATATCTCTTAGGGAGCTGGTTAAGTACTCTTAAGGTAAGGTATAAGGTATATTTATTTGTACTGCTTTACAAATATTTGCTGCCTTTGTAGACATAATAGTTCTGACATAGCCATTTTGGGTTGCTGATTTATTTCACTTCTTGGTTTGACCCATCCTATTTTCTGTCCTTCAGCAGAAGACATGAATGAGCCTTCACAACCTCTTATTTAGCAGCTTAACTGGCTGGTTTAGGAAATGCTGGCCTGTGCATTGCTTGCACATAAAAACCTTAGAAATTAGAAATAATAGTTTTTACTATGGTTAAGGAGCAGAGATATGAAAAACGTGGCTTATCATTTTGGCCTCTGAAAATTGAGGAAATCTCAAAGTTATGACATTATGCCACTGTTCTTAGACTGCACTTAATTAATGAAAGTAGACATCATTACAAAAATAATTTAAAAAAAAAAAAAAAAGGAAATAAAAAAGAGCAGAAACTTGGAGCTTGATCAAGGCCTATATTATTTCTTAATGAATTTGAATGGTGGACTTACCGTACCATTGAAAATATTGTACTGCCATGGAGACAATAACTTTTAAAATAAAAAAATCAGTTGCTCATTCAAGTGATGCCCAATATAAGTTGAATTTTCTATATCTTTTAAATTCCTTGAAGGTTATATTTAATTGAAGGAAAAGATGTTTCTTTGCATTCTCATTACTTAATATTCATTGCATTTTAGTAGATACCAAATATTCATGTGTGTCAATAAATAACATATCTAATTATCAAAGTATGAAAAATTAAGTGTTGCTGAATAGGGTGCTATAAATCAGGCCTCCTAGAACTTTTGCAGAAAAGGAAAAATAGCTGGTTTAAGCTTGCTGTGTAAATGCAGATCATTTCCGTCGTCGTAATAGATTATTTCATTTATGACTTACTGCTTTGTCCTAAAGGTGTTCCTTGTGAAGGATGTCCTCAGCCTAGCCTCACCATGCACAGCGGCTTGCTACAACTTTTGGGGAAGGGTTAGAATTCTAAAGAGGCTGCTGGCTGAGAGCAAAGTGGTGCTTTACATATAATATTATCCCAGACTTTCCTAACGCATTACGCATTTCTTTCTGAGACAAGTCTCCTTAATGCCATCTTTATCTGCTACACGATGCATGAAATCTACTTTCTGTTTTAGAACTGCGGCTGACCCCCGACCCCGTGAGTGGCGCCACAATGTGACCTTTCTATTGTCATCAGCTTTCATTCTCCTGAAAATTCTATGAATTTTTATTACAAGTTTTTTTAAACCAAGCTGAGGCTTCAACAAATTACTTGACACAGATGAGATGAAGTTGTTGAAGTAGTGTTAGATAAGTTTTACAGCCAGCATGTGTGCTGCTGAACAGTACAAAGCCAGTGTCCTACAATGTCATACACCAGTAACTGCTGAGCCTACTATTGGATAAATACATCATTTTATGGAACATTGATTGTTCTATAAACCCAATGGAGTATTATGCTCTATGATCAAACCATTTAGATTGTGTGTAGAGCACAGAAAATGCCATATTCAGGATGGTACTAAAAGTGCCATTTGTGTATTTTATGGATGTCATTACAGGGGAAACTTCTCTCTGTAGGCCCTGTTTACTGCAAAATTTTTTAGTCTGTAATGACATTTTTCATTCACAACGTATGCCTTCAAGAGAGGGGGCCCTTGTTTTATTTGTTTCATTCAAGTTTACTGCACAAATCCTGTACATTTTAATTAAATGTAAGCTTAACAAAAGAATAAGGTATTTATTCTGTGGGGAACAAATGATGACAGTAACAAAAGAATAAAACAGACACACAAAAGAAAGTCAGGTATGGAGTAAAAGAGAGGGAAAAAGGTACTAAGCCCTATTTGTAGTTTCCCAGAAGCACATTAAACATCAAAGCATTTCTTTTAGCCCTATTTCAGGAGTTTGTGGTCTCTGAGAATTAAAATAACCTGCAAATATGGATTTAATGTCTAAAAAATCCTGACATTTTCAAATAAAAAACTAACAGTCGCTCAGGACTCCAACTGATAAATAATGACTCTACTGAAATGACAGACTTCTTGGAAAGAAACCAATTCTGTGATCATTGCGCCCCTAGATATGAAACACCTCTTTACAAATTGTCTGAATATGAGCTCTCGTATCATTATATTTTGTCATTTTAATGCCTATTTGTGTATCTTTTTAATTTGCAATGACATGCAATCAGCAACAAGTCCACTTTTCCTAATATTAATGTGGGCTTGTATTGCAGCTTAGGTTTGCCATGTCAGCCAACACTTACCCCTTCTCTTTACCCGTTTTTAAGAGGGGGCGAGAGGCAGGCTGGATTTAGTAGGACAACATGATTTGTTGCTACATACAGTCCAATAATGTGACATGTTCCTTAAATGCATAAAAATTCCTACAGATGTTGTGCTGGATAGCAGTACTCCATTATAGAAATGCACTGTTCCAAAGTCGAAATAGCAGCTAAGCCTCAAAATATGTTGTTTTCTAAATATCTTCCTTACTTGTCTTTTCACTGTTAAAGCAAAAGAAAACCAGTAAAATCTGCAATTCATATTTACCATGAAAAATCACTAAAATTGAAGTTGATGTACCCAGTAAATTCTTGGTCATAGTCCAGTTAAAATTTAAAGTTACAGTAGATTCACATTAGTTTAAATGACACTTGAACTTCTACACAGCTCAACATTAATTCATTATAGTTGAAATGGAAGAATCTTCAGTGGGTGAATCTTTTACAATCTGATTGAGGCTGTTACATTTTATAGGAGCCATTTTTCAAAGCAGTACTGACAGCACTCGAAGTTATTAAATTGCTGAATCAAAAGATGGACCTGCAATCGCATTTATGAACTGTGATGGAATAGCTGGGGTTGCACTGAGCTGAGGTTAAGATGTTGGTGTAGTTAAGCTTCATCACACCCCTTAGTGACAGCAGTATTTACCCATGTAGTTTACTTTAATGGTCAGGAAGTGGCTTAACTCACCTCTGGATTCAAATAGATTAAGTAAGCAGTCAGAATGGCATAATTATCAGTGCTGCGAGGGATTCACCGGATAGCTCTTCACCCAGGAGACTTCCCATTCAATTGCACAGTAAAGACTGGAGTTGCATAGGTTCATGGGTACAGAATTTATTTGAGGAGATGAAAACAGGATGAATTCCCTTTTTCTTTCCCTCCCCCAGACCAGAGCTTTTCCTCAATGCAGCGACACTGTGTCCTGTACATAAATTATCATGATCTTAGGGGAAAGATGTCATGATTTTGCTGTGCACATGTGAAAATTATGATCGTAGAGTTATTTTGATTTTGAAATCCAGTGGAAAATGCATGATTTGTAGAGTTATTTTGATTTTGTGCCACATCACTGCCAGGCTCCTCTTTTATCATGTCAACAAAGCAAGATTCCTGAGAGAATTAATTACTTCTACTCTATTATAAAATGTGGAGGAGCTAAGATAATTGTCATTTTATGTTGATTTCCTCTTCCTATTTTTCTGCTCGTTGGGGGGTCTTGTGAATGTCAGTGCCTACAGAGAGCACAGGAAAAGTGGGGATAAGAGCCAGTCGTACCACAGTAAGCTTCCTTCTTGCTTGTGCCTGACAAAATGTACTTCAATTGCGTGTGCCAAATTTATCATGCAGCATCACTTGGAAACACTCTAATGGTTTAAATTGTTAATTTTCTTTTCCAAAGATAACCTGCCTTGCAAACTAAGATGGAGAAAGTTGTATAACATAAGTTTAGACTTGTGAAGGTGATTTGCAGCCTTTCAGCTTAACAAAATTACTGCTTATGCATCAGAGTACAGTTCTCCACCAGAGGTTTTGTAATAGAAGAAAGATGGATATATGGATGGATAGGTAGGTAGGTAGGTAGGTAGATAGGTAGGTAGGTAGGTAGATAGATAGATAGATAGATAGATAGATAGATAGATAGATAGATAGATAGATAGATAGATAGATAGATAGATAGATAGATAGATAGATAGATAGATAGATAGATAGATAGATAGATAGATAGATAGATAGATAGATAGATAGATAGATAGATAGATAGATAGATAGATAGATAGATAGATAGATAGATAGATAGATAGATAGATAGATAGATAGATAGATAGATAGATAGATAGATAGATAGGTGGGTGGGTGGGTGGGTGGGTGGGTGGCAGCAAGAGCTCAGTCTTTTAAGCATTTGTGTTATCTTGGAATATTATCTTGATGTCCACCTTAGTATATCAAGTTGCTAGAGGCTGCAAGATGCCAATACTCAGTCTTGGAGTAACATAGCTTCTACGTGTGAACTTACCTTTAAGCAAATGAGCTCTGGATTTTAGAGCCCAGTTTAGTTCTCTGTGGGAACAGTGCCTGGCAGCTCTATGCTTTGGGTGAAAGAGCCCCCTTAGACCAGTTTAGTATAATTTCCTTGGCCTCTTGAGTTCAGTGGAGCATGTTGTTCACTAGAAGTGTCTTGGTGGTTCGGAACATACAGTACTATCTAGAAATTCGACTGTAAGAGTCAATATTTTTTCTTGCTTGTTTTATCCCAAACAAGCAATGGAGTATCTATGTGTGTTAGTGGTAAGATGCTATGCGCGTTATTCCAGAGATATGATTTCAGTTTGTGCAGGTGAATTTAAACTAGAGCATGAGTGTGGGTAGTCTCAGCAGCATGGGCTTCATCAGCCTTCCCAAGGCCCAGCTGGCATTAGACCTCACCTTGTCCTCAGTGTCCGTGGCCCACTCTTCTGCAGGGGTGCTTCAGGATGGCACTGCCACGGGGAAACAGATAGGGCTGTTCTGCCACGGACATCCACAAAGCTGGTCACAGAGTGCTCTCAGTTATGTCTTCCCCAAAATGCTGAAAGCAGCCCTGAGGCCATGCTTTGATGATGGTGGGCTTGACATGGTGCAGCTGTGGGTGCCATTTGCTTTGCCGAAGCTTTACTGTTAATGATGAGAACTGAGAAGGAAACCTTCAATGACCCAAAACCAGACTGAGTGACAGAGCAAGCAGTTGGAATGTGGAGGTTACAGGTATTTTAATTTGTTAACTGATTTCATGTAGAAATAATTAAGTGTAATTGAGGTTTCTCTGGATTATATTTTATAGAATATCCTGCTTAGGGTAAGAAAACTACGGAGTGTTTTCCCCAGGCTAGTGACTGAGTCAGTCAGGTGTGCTGGAGAAGATGCTAGGTGGGAAATGAAGGGGAAGACAATGGCATCAAGATGACAGCATGGCAATTACCTCGCCAACAAAAGCAGGGTATTAAGAAGATCAGCCACAGTTTTTCACACCCAGATATGTTTAATGTAATATATGATCCTAAAATTCATTACTGAAGTACTGAAATATCACCGATAAGATCTTCTATAAAAGATGTGTTAATGGCTTTTAACTGTATACTGTATTTATCTAGGCTTTTTTATACAGCATATTTTAAAAAACACATTTAAATTGTTAATAGGCTGCAGAATTATTAAACTCAGCAATTATTTCAACCTGTAAATATGTTATTTGGAAAACATGCAAATTGTTTTTGTTCACTTGCTCATTTTATCTGTGTTTTCTGCCAGTGAAATCTAAAAATTGTCAAGGAATTTTTTTCCATTTAAGCTACAATTTGTTACAGTAATGAACTGATATTTGCCATGATACCATGTTAACAGCATATTTTATCTTGTAGGCATTGTGTCCAAGTCCTATGAGTGCCGACTGAAGGGGCAAGGAGCAACCTTTGTGGAAACTACGAGTCCTTTTACTGCAGCAGCACTGGGAGAGGTTTCTCCAGTTAAAGAGAAGGTCTTTCGGGGCAGTAGAAGACAGCCACAGTCACCTGAAGAAGTTCAGCAAGTTATTATTATTCAAGGATACGATGGCGACTTTGCAATTGATGCCTCTGTGGAAGAAACAGCAGCGGCTACCCTTCAGACTCTAGCGATGGCTGGTCAGATGGCCAGGGTAGTCCATATTACAGAAGATGGACAAGTCATAGCTACAAATCAAAACGGCTCGCACATGAGTAGTATGGTTCCAGGGCAGATACTTACCGAGCATTTAGCAGATGGTGCAACACAGGTGGTAGTGGTTGAAGGAACAGGAACTGATATGGAGGAGGCCGTTCGAATAGACACAGTTCCTGACTCCAGTAGCACTGTACTGCAGCAGATCGTGCGACACGAAGTTTTAGATACTTCTGAAGCTACAGTCCATCCTCCAGACTCTGCCTCGGCACTAGATGCCCTGCTTTGTGCTGTAACAGAGCTGGGTGAAGTGGAAAACAAATCTGGACTCCTTGACAGATGCAGGTCTAGTCACAAAGATTTCTTGCAAATTCCAAACCCAGAGATGCCCAGCTTTCCCAGGGATGCAGAGGGACAAGAAATACAAATGTTCCATGAAGTTCAAGAGGCTCGGGAAGATACCGAACCTATGGAAGTAGTGACGCGGGTCATGCACCCATCGGCTATAATTGCATCTCAGGAGAGAGCTGAGGCTGCCTTCAAGAAAATGGTCCAAGGAGTGTTACAGTTTACTGTATGTGATACGGCTGCAGCCGACCAGCTGATGAAAGAAGGTGTCACTCAGGTCATTGTAAATGAGGAAGGGACTGTGCATATGGTAGCTAGAGAAGGCTCTCAGATAATTATGCAGGAAGCTGGTAGCCACGCGCTCAGTGTCCAAAGCGAGCACATGGATTTAGTTGAGTCAGATGGGGAAATATCACAGATTATTGTCACAGAAGAAATAGCTCAAGCCATGGTTCAGGATTCTGATGGTGACTTCTCCGAAGGTGCAACCCACTACATTGTCACAGAATTGCCACCAGGCATGCAGGATGAGCCTGGTGTGTACTCGCATGCTGTGATAGAGACAGCTGGGTCTCAGGAGATTTTGCAGGCTGGTACTGCTATGAAAGCAGAAGCTGTATCCCCTGATAGAGCAGAACAGTTAACAAGCATGGTCATTTATACAGAGGGTGGCTCACAAGTAATTGAAGGACAGAGAGATGATAACGAAGTACAAGAAGCATGAAGAGCTTCATCTCCTAGGCCTGATGCAGGGCAAAGCTGGAAATTACCAGAGCCATGGAGACACTGCATTCCTGGAACATTTTCTGTAAAACCTCCTCAATACAACAGCCTACTCGCCAGGTAACAAATACTCACCCTGTGGGAGGCGAAGGTCAGCTACGAGGAGATGTTCACTGAAAAGGATAGTACAGTCTTGTTACAATAGCTCTAAGAATTATTATATGGGATTATTATAAAACAAGCATATTAGGGTACAAAAAAGGATAAAAAGCTCCCCTCTCCCCCCCCCAAAAAAAGTAGATATTTTTCCTGTTCACTGCTTTCTTTGCTGTTTTTTTTTGTTTTTTTTTTTTTAATGTTGTTGCATCTCAAGGTAATTCCCTGCCTTTGGTCATTTTTGTCTAACATAATCACAGGAATAAAATAATTCCACTTACATGTACATTTTGTGAACAGATAAATAAACAAAAAATACAGAAATCACAATAACAAGGTGAATAGGTAAGCTTACATACTGTAATCGGTGCCCTTCTTCATTTTAAAGAAGAACAGGTGACATTTTGCTTTCTAGAATCTTACTTTAAAATATCCCTGGCTAAAAATGTTATCAATACAAGTATTTTTAGCATCTAAAATCAAATTTTTCATAGTAACTTACTCTTTCATGGTATCACATAGGACTCTCCATAAAGAAGAGCTCAAAAAAGCTACACTTCAGAAAATTCTTGATTATACATATTCAGGAAGAAGAACTTGATGCCTGTAACTTCTACTTAATTTTAGATGAGAGTCCTACATACGAAATGTGCATTTTTTGAAAAAAAAAAAAAAACATTGTCACTGTCAGTGTTTTGCTTTTCTTATAAATAGTGCTTCATATAAATACCATTTTGCAGTTCATTTTGTGAGCGACTTCTGAAATGTTATGGGGTTTTTTAAAGAAAATTCTGACATTGACATTAACAAGTAGGAAAAAAAAAGAGGTGACCTTGTATTTCTTGCTTAGTCCAGAATGTCAGTTATTTACTTGTGGATATACTGCAATTGGTCAGTGCAAGTTCATGTTGAAAAGATTTGTTTCATGATACAACTACTTTTGTTTCTTTAAAAAAAAAAAAAATGTAAAATATAAACTGGCAAGCTTTGGGGATTATTTTTTTTGTCTTTCAAATAAAATGTTAGCATTAAAATGAAGCATCATGATTTTTAATATTAAGCAATAAACAGAACTGGCATTCAGCAGGAGCAAACGAATGCTATCTGTTATGTCTGTGCATTTTCTCTTTTCTCTTTTCTTTTCTCTAGCTCGCTAGATAGATAAAGATAAAAGAATCTAATTTCTGAAGTGTGCCTCATGCATGCTTAATATAATTGTGTAAGTGTTTAGGGTATAAGCCATGCAGACTCTAGAGATAACTGGGTTTCCTATCATGTTTAATATCTTAAAATTATCAACTGTGAGAAAGTTGGGGTGAGGTAAAACAATAGTTCCTTCCTGAAGCAACTGTTTAAAAATGTATTTTCTGATAGAGCTGCTTAGAAAAGGTGCTTCATTCTGGGGCTATAAGATCCTGCTGTCTTTTCATCTCTTTTCATTACTATTTTTTTTTTAATTTTATTATTTTCCAGGAATTAAGGTTGTGTCTTTGTCAAACCCCCAAAAAAGTAAATTTCAAGTTAGACATCGAGATTCATAATTAGCCGAGTTTGACTTGCTCATCTTTCTTAAAAGTGACAGGCTGTTCACTTACTCTTAAATACTGTCTTCAGCAAACAGTGACAGGATCAACTCCCGTTTGTTATCAGGAAAAAGGTGACCTTTACAAAATGATGGCCCTCTGCAAGACTCTCACAGATGTTCAAAAAACGGAATGTTTTTCAGTGGAAATATTTCTTCTTGATCATTTCTCCTGTTAACTGTAGCCCTGTGGTCTTGCAGCTTGGATGCTAATTCTTTGCTGTGCTTAGTCCTGTATGGCTAACCTTTCTGCTGCAGTACAGGGTGTTGACACTGACATGCTGCAGTTTACCATTTGTGATTTATTTAGGATAAATATGTCTCAGGTGGCATTTAATCCTTCATAAAACCAGTGTAGCCTGCAGTGTCAAACCAGCAATCACATTGTATGCACAATGAAAAGAGCAGACCTTTGCATAAAAAAAAAACAGTGGTAGGTGTTCCTGTGCTTGGGAGCATTGGAAAGGATTCACTAACCTACTGTGTGCTGTAATTACCTGGAATCTCAGGTTAACAGTGCTTCTTTCTGAGCTGAGCCTGATCAGGAGAGCTAATATTTTTCTAGGGCTTTTTTTTTTTTTTTTTTTTTCGTTTTTAATGTGCGCTTTAAAGTTAACTTATTAGCGCCCTGCAAATGTAACATTAGAAATCAAGGATGACACTCATTCCGGTGCAGACAGCGTGCTTAAGGACCCCACGCACCATCTCAGCCCCATGCTAAAATGCTCTCTGCCATACACCAAAAGTGGAGGCTACAGCAGATCTCTCCCAGGGCTTAGGAAACTCATCTCTGGCATTTGTCTCCCACCCATGCCTGAGCTCCTGGCACTGTGCCGTATCCTAAACTGGGAGGAGGTTAGCCGGATCACTCTGTGGCTATGCCAAGCTTTCCCCTGCCCTCTGCGCTGGGGGGCGAGGAAGGCAGCAGCAGGGGCTCAGGGTGGAGAAGGATGTGAGCCTCCAGGGTTGGGAGTACCCGGGAGTGCCAGGGAGCAGCCCGAGGGGCTGCGGGAGCCCTTTGCCACAGGCAGCGCCCGCTGACAGAGCCCAGGAGAGCAGTTTGTGCACTGGGTCTAGGAGGGTATATAGCCCAGGCAGCCATGCACACCTAAAAGTGTGCTTTGCTGCTTTTTTGAACCCCTTCAGTTGCCTGTCTCCCAGAGACCTCAAGGGCTGTGCTGTGATGGAAGCGGTTTGAGAGCACAGTATTCCCCCGACAGTTGGTTGCCTTCTGATGTTCTGTCTGCCAGTGCCATTGGCTTAATTTCCTCCTTGTCACCCATTCTGAATTAGCATTAACAAAGTTGGATCATACTGTGATGATGCCAAACAGGTAAAAATGTCAGTGTTTAGGAAGCATTAAACCACTAGAATGCAGGGGGTAGGGGAGAAAGAAAAAAAAAAATCCCCAAACGAACAACAATCAAAAGTGAATCAAACCCCCTATACAAACAAAGCCAGAGGAAGAAAATATGTTTCTGGCATGCAGTTTCACCCTCCATTTCTTAAGAATCAGATATACACCTCCTGAGGCAGTGTCTCCTGGCCCCTGAATTCAGCCTCCATCTTTGGGGAGAAATGGGAGATAAGAGATAGCTGGAAACTATATTTAGAGAAATATTTCCTGTAACAAAAACAAAACAAAAAGAACCCAAAAACCAAGACAACCCAAAGTGCCCACAGCTACATACCATTCTGCCTGACTACCAGCTGCACTTCGCTATGGAAGTGAGACGAGCCAGAGCCAATAGTTGATGTGCTAAGGTATGCACATGTGGATTGTGCTTAGTGCTGCAAGCACTGCTGTCATTCATAAATGCTGCTCTAATACCAGAAATGTTAGCTGCGACATCCTGGAAGAAATATATTTGTGATCTTTGTGGACAGTGGATTCAGCTTGTATAATCGCTGTAGGAATCTCTGTGCATCGAAGTTTTTGTGCCTCAGGCTAGCCCTGAACTGAACCCGAGCTGAAAACACAGGTGAGTCCCCTTCAAAAAAAACATGGGGATTGAGAGGTGGGGTCAGAGCTACTGGCAGAGCAGTACAAGGAGTTGGCATTGTAGTAGATGCAGGCCTCAGGAAGCAACTTCTGGGGCTTTTTTCAAAATTAACCTGCTCAGTAGATTTCCTTAACGCAAAAGCTGTAAACAGAATTAAAAAAAAAAAAAAAAAAAAGGTGAAGACAAAACTACTCCTGAAATTTGAAGTTAGTTCTAGTGAGAGGATTAAGTAACAGAGAAATGGTCATTCATTTGGCAAAATAAAAGAGAACTGTGAGTTTTCACTTATTTTACTGTGCAATATTAGCCCATAATTTAAGATAGCACATGTCTTACTTAAACAGCCTACCCCTGCTCCATCTTGTTGAAGAATACAATTCGTTTTCTACTCCTCTAGGGTGATATCATTTTATATGAAGAAAAAAGTTAGCTCAGATGGCAGTTATATGTTTCGGAAGCACCTTCTAATCAGGGATTGGTGATTCATTATTAGCTTCAGCAGGCGATCCATCTGACATGTAAGGGGAAAAAATTAGCAGCTGTCACTGCATGATGAGTTAATTTCCTGATAGGCCTGACACTGAAAAGCCATTTGGAGACATGGAGATGGCTGATGAGAAAACCTGGTGCTGGTTTATAATTGGAGAGAAAGAAAGGGCAGAGAGACAGAGGGAGATGGGGGAGGGACTGAGGCTAATCTACAAGTGGGGATGGATGTTTGTATATTTACTAAATAGTCTGCTTCACAATAACCCGCATTACTGTGCATATACACCTCGGTGGTTAAGTAATAAGGACCAGGGCCTTTCATTTTCCTCCTGCCACGTGTCATTATTTCTAGTCATTTGTAATTAGTACTCCAGACAGTTTTACGCTTACTCCAGCCCGGGTGAACGGTGTACAAGCACACGATTGGGTTATCTTGCGGTGACATTGAAACCTGACATTTTAGTGGAAAGGGGAGAAAATGACGCTATCCCTTTAATGGTTCTTGCTGCAATTTTCTTAATTGCAGCTTGAGATTTCAATCAATCATACAAAAATAAACTTATCTGAAACAAATATTGCTAAAACTTCCAAGGGCACAATTGCAAATGATGAAAGGGTATTCAAAGAAATCTCTTGTAGAGTATGAGGAAATATGCTCTTCAGAATATATAAGCACATGCCTGTCTGTTTATTCTTTATAAGAATGGTAAGTAAAACTATGGAGAAAATAGGCTTGCAAGACCAAATACAGTCCACTGTGGAATCTGCCTTGTGTGTGTAATAGGGGCAGCAACACAGAGTCCTTTATATGTATTAAATAAAGCTAATAGAAAGCCCTTGGCCAGAGACTAACTAATTTCTTCTGTGATTCTGCATGTCAGGTACTTCTTTAAAGGGCTACTTGTTTTCGGCTATTTAAATAAGGTATCTGATATGCCCAGCAGAGGAAGCCAAGCTCTTCTTTAACTAGACAAAAAAGAACATGATGAATATTTAAAACTTTTCTTTTTCAAAATGGTAGAATATAATGGGATTTTCACCATCATCATCAGATAATTTTTGACTGGGAAGAACACAAACCAGTAGCTTCCACCAACTTCATTTGCAAAATCAGCTTTGCCATTTTTCTATTGGTATTTCCTTAAATGATGGTCAAGGATTTGGGAGCAGTGGTGGAGGGGGGAAGATCCACAGCAGGCAGGTAGATCCAGCACGTGTCATGCAATTGAAATGTCGTAGACAACTAGTACACAAGCTAGGATTGTGTCCTGCAACGTAACAGGACACCTGACCTTGTTCAAAACACATTCCTGTCCTCTGGCAGCAGCACATTTATCAAGGCTACTTTGAATGACCAGTTGTAATGCATAGCCCTGCCCTGGAGGTCAGCATCAACTGCGGACCATCAAGTTCTGAGAGTTTCTGATTAGTAAGACTGGTAAGAATAGAAAAATCCCCTGGGCGGCAATTGCTTAATTCTGGGGTGGCTTTTCTTCCATATTGCCCCAGTGTCTGATCACTGTTACTGCTTTGAATCCTCATTCCTTAGTGCAGCTTTTCCATGTGTTGGTTCAGCTTCTGGGAGGTCCTGCACACAGACTCCTGTCACCAGTTTGTTGTGTTCAGGAGTGAGCCACCTGGATATGCAGAGGACAGAAGAATGGGTCATAGGTTGCATCCCTTGTTATGCAAGTAGCCATGAGCTTCAGGATTCACACAGTGGTCAACAGATTTTGAAAGTCATCCAGCTCCTTGGGCAGAGTGGTTGGGTAAGTTAAGAGTCACCAGGGGACACTTGGTCAGACAAAGGAAAAGAAAAGGTTGAGCAAATGCAAGGGTGGGAGGCAGAGCCTTTGATTCTTAGTCTTCTAAGAACTGAGCTTGATAAGGATCTTCTGAAAGTAGAAATAAAACTGAATTACCAGGAACCAAAAAGAAATGACTGCTCACATGTAACAAAGCCATACACACAAGAGCTGAAGGACAAGGAGCAGACAAAAGGGGAAGACAAAACCCAGTGCCTTTCCAGCACACACCCACAACACAAATCTAGCTCTTTCCCCCTCTGTTCTCCCCTCCTTCTCCACTAACGCACAGGGCAGAGACAAGCAGTCGGGTAGCCACGTTCAACTGGCCCTGCTGTGCCGTGCAGGACACAGCATCTGGTGTGAAGATCTGGCTACGGCAAGCGTAGTGCTTCAGGTGGCCCCAGGTCAGGAATGGCCTTCTGACACCTCCACATTCCTGCAAGGGGAGAAACCCCCCAGAGAAGACACACGTCTCATCCAGGTAGGACGGAGGGTCACCAAGGGAAGGGAAGGACTCGTTTCTGTTGCAAATAAGGTCTTTGCTAGTAAATGTCTTATGCTGAGAGAGTTTCAGGACTTTCCCCCAAATCCTGCTAAGCTTCCTCAATCTGCCAATGTGTTCCTCTGTCGCTGGGGGTGTGGAACAGGTTTGTGTTTTCTTCTCAGCATATGGTGGTGACTGCTGGTGTTTGGTAAGTGTGAAATCCAGATGCCCAGCTCCAGGAGGATTTTTCCCTTGCTAGGGACATCTGGCCATCCTTTCGGCCTTGCTCTTTCTTCTTCTCATTTTGCTTGCAGTCTGTAAGCTTTGCCTATGAATTTGCAAAGCAGATCGTTCATCTGATTTATTCTGCTGCTTTAATTCAAGGTTAAGAAGGAGTCAGCAAGGGGAAGCCTGGGGTTGTGTTTGCACCTGGGGACCCAGATAGAGATGTTATGTCCCAAGCCCTCTGCCCACTCTTGCCAGGGCAGCAGAGGGGCTGAGAGTGCTGTGGCACGTCGAACAGAAGGCAATGGCACTGGCAGCTGGCAGCAGCCTGGTGGGGATGGCAGGTGAAGAGAAACCTAGAGGGATGCATCTGAAACACCCGGATGGCTGCCTTGCTTTGGCTCGGAGCAGCCAGGCACTATCTGTGGTGTTTGCACTCAGACTCCTGCCTTAAATCCATATGCGAGTTATGATGATAAAATTTAAGGACAGCAGGTACTGCACATATTTAGAGCGAATGAAAGCAGGAATTTGCAAGAGCATTTCTGTCTAGTAGCTGGGAGCTTGGATCCATGGGAGAAGTGCTGAGTGACCTGGGAGAGCCCTTAGACCCCCTGACCTTTTTCTATTATTATTTTCTCTCAATTCCATGAGTGAATTTCTTGTTCCTACAGGTAAAGGGCTGGCTCTGACAGGAACAGGCTTGCCCCATACCTGGTAATCCTGCCGGTGGACCGCTCTGCTATAGAAACTGTGCGTCTTTCCGGGTTGTGATGTGGTTTGTGGTAGATCAATGATATGGACAAAAGCCTGCTGCTGAGGAGCAGGAGCCAAGTCTAGGCAGCACGCCTCTTGGAGTCAGCAAGAGAAGACAACCAGACTCATTTGGTCTTGCAGTCTGGTGGTGTTTGACTCCAAGGTTTGGTAGACAAAGGACTAACGCAGTGGAAATTATCAGTCTGTTCTGTGCCGGGTGCGAGGCGTATCCTCATTCCTCTTGTCCCCATTTTCTGGGCCTTCCTACTAAAGAGAGACCAAGAATAGCCCTTCTCCAATAGCAAGCTCCCAAAGCCCCTGCAAAAAGGCAGGGATCCATTTCTTTTCCTCTTTCTGTAAGGGGAGTTCATGACTCAGGTCCTGCTTCCTTGCTTGATGCCTCAGCAGCGCGAGGGGGGCTCCTGCCTGAGCGGCCCAGCCATGGTTTGGGTGGCTGCACCCCAGTGTAATCCACACGGGTGGTGTGCAGGGGCTCACTCAACACGCAGCTTTGCAATAATCTGTCTTGGTGGTTTAGAGGGTGGCCTTGTGCCTAGTTTATTGCGTGCTGTTGAAAGTCTGCTCCAGAGGCAGGATGAGTCATTTGCTATGGACATTTCTTCTGGTACTTGTCACTCCGGTATCTGAGTGCCTCACAACCCTTCACAATCCTCTTTTGGCCCCGCTAAGGTATCGTGAGGAAATATGTTTGCTCTTTTACAGATGGAGAATTACAGAGTGCAGGGAAAGATCTCCAACCATGTGGGGGACCTCATTTGAGCTAACATCGACATTATCTTTCCAAATCTCTTAGACTTCAGTAAATGGGGAGATATCCCTGGTATGTGACCATTATATCACCTTTCTAGTGCTTCATCATGGCCTTTAGTGTCTCTTGCTGTGAGTGTGCTCAGCGTACCCACAAACCAGATACCAGGGGCTGATATGGGCACTGGGCAGAAAAGAGCATTTGTTTGTTTGCTCCGCTGTGCGCCATCTCCTCTCCTGGCTCCTGACTCTTCTGGTTAGTTTGGGGGGGTTTCTGTTGCTGATATGTAATAGCAGATTTCCATTTCTGTATACGAAGCATGAAGCTCGTACGGATATTAAACATACAGGCAATGATACTGCATGGGATTGTCTCTACTGGACATATAGGAGCTTGCGCAGAGGAGAGCCAGGCTTTGAGTGTTCCTACAAGGAGATCCTTAACAGACCTGCCAGCCGTGGTTGCTCGCCGAACGCACGCACCCAGTGCAGCAGGGAGCTGACCCACCGGGCAAGCGGCAGCTCACGGGGCCGCTGTCGCCCGCGCTTCCAGGGGGATGAGCACAGCTCGCTGCTGGTGATGGGCGCTCGGCGGGCGGCGTTAACTCAAAGCGAAGCGCCCAGTTCTGCTGTGCCAGACACAAATGTGTGCACGCTGGGAGGCACGCGTGGGAGATCTGTTCTCTTCATCCAAACAGCTTTCTAAGAAAGCCCTTTTGATAATCAGTCTGAAAGCTTGCTGAAGTGAAAATTAAATCACTTTAAATGCTGTTATGGAAACATACCCATCACAGGCAAGAGCTGGATTTCTGTAGTTGCCACCCAATAAATACATGCGACTCAGTTCTGATGTCAGACCAGCTTTACCTTGTGCATGTCCTCCAACGTCTGGTTTTGCAGTTACGAACTGCAGTAATTGTGATCAATCAGGCTTTATGTTCACTAGCCACAGGTTGTTTTATTAATGAATCTGCATCCTATCCTAATTTTTTCACAACTCATCAAATCTCTTCCAGAGCCTGTTTACATCAAATTTTGTCTGCAGCACACTTCTATAATAGCATCCAATTTTGGATTCTGCACCAGTTCCTCAGACTGGGTTCTCAGTATACTGAATAACAACACGTTCCTAAAATAAAAGAAAAATGAAAATATGAGAGCTTTCAACAAAGTGCAATGAAAAGCCATTGATTTCTAAGTGATACCATCCTTCCAGGCTGAGAACAGGCTATGAACACACAATTTTTTTCAAAATCTTTTTTGTATGCCTTCCCTTGGATGCTTTAAAAAATATAATGTACTTTTCTCCTTAGCATTGTATATTTTCTATTTGGGCACATGGGTTTTATGAATATTTGGCTTGACTGGCTAAAGACATCAATGTGACATGATGCAATGTGTTATAAATGTCTCAGATCAAATGCAGAATAGGGAGAAAAAGATTTAGAATAGAAGTTTATTAAAAACATATACATACAGTCTGTTCTAAACGAAAAAAAAAAAAAAAATCACTAATGTTCTCCTGTTGCATCAATGCCAGAACATTATGTTTGCAAATAAGAATTTAGCACTACAAAGACAATGCCCTAGATTAACTAAGATCCCATTTCACAAAACCCTATGGCAATAGTCTGCAACATCAGTCACAGGAGAAGATATAACACAGACGTATTTGTGCCCTCATGCAGCTGAACTGAAACAAAACAAAGAGTGAATTAGGCTGAATATCTTACTGTGTGCAACGTATTGTACAACAAGGCACCTTTGGGAATGTGTCACAGGGTTTGGTAAATTGAAAACAAAATAAACAGATCTATGGGAATAAATAACATCATATTAGATGTCTGCTGCATGTAGACTACATTAGCTTCCAGTCACAATCAGGCTTCAGTTTTCCCACTAGTTTTCAATGCCTGTGAAAAGTAGATGATCTGAAACCCCTGCATAGAAGTGGTTAGAGCTGGGGGTAGGGGCAGAGAGGGGCACGCTGCCACCCTCCCCTCGCACGCGTGCACACACGCTCATTCACACCCTCCCTCTTTCTCTCCGTTCAACACAATTTCAGGCGGATGAGAGGCCAGTTTGTCCCTTGCTGCTTTGCATACATTAAGCCAACGTTGCCACTTCTGGACCAGAGTGCTGACCGTTCGGGTGAGGTGAGGTGAGGGTGCTGGCGACGCGGTTTGCCTCCAGCCCCATGTGCGCGGCCGCGGCAGCCGGCGTCGCTCCAGGGGCTCCTGCAGCCCCCGCCAAAAGCACCAGGGGCTGGTGAGGTTTGCTGTGCCCAGGAGGAGGAACAAGGCGCTGCACAGGGCACCCCGTCCTGACACAGCTGGGGAACGCATGGCTGCTTGGGAGGCAGCTGTGGAAAGCCAGGTGAGGCAGGTACTTTGCTGAGTCCCGTCTCTAATTACAACCAAATTTAGTTGATGCATTGAAAGCATTTTTGCACTGCTAAGCCATATGGGGCCAAGGTCTGCTTTCAAGTACATGGGTGAAACCCCACTGATTTCAGCGAGATTGCTTGGATGAACTAAACTTAAAAGATCAGGCCATATTTATCTCAGCAAAAGTTCAAGCCAATTCATTTTCTCTCCCTTTCTCTCTCTCTCTCCCTCTGTGTTTTGCTTAGCTTATTGCTGAGTAAAAGGAGCACACATCTCAGAGATAGCTTTTTAAATATAAGATTTTCTTTATAAACCCAGACCAATATGTCATTCTGCAATTACAAAAAATGTACTCTTCCCAAAGAAAATCCTTCTGAAGCAAACATTGGCTTTATCCTGTCTGAGATCTAAGCACCAGCCTTTGAATTCATGTATATCAGAAAAAGACGCAGATCCACAACAGAATAAAATGGTGGCCTCCAAATTGTCATTATTCCAGTCAAAAGCCTATTTCTTCCCTTTAAGTAGCATCAATGGGCCTTCAGATGAAATTCAAATAACAAAAGACGCAGAGAGAAAATGATATTTTAATAATTTTTTAGTCTGAACACTCTCAGGAGGTGAAGAAGTTTGGTGAAGAAGTTTGGGAAAATTTTAACATTGAGGTAATTGATATTCTTGACTCCTCTAACAAGCTCCTTCTGGTTTTAGGGGTCCTCCTTTGCTCTCTACACACATGAGCTCAGGTCTACCAGTGGCCCTTTTCCAGGATGCAGGGGACACCTCTTGTGGCCCTGTCAGGCTGTGGTCATCTAATGTCCTTGTAATTTTTATTTCCTTCCATCTTCACTTGTAAGAGACTGTTTAAAGGCTACTGTTTTTCAGGTTTGTCCAGGAGTGTGCTGTTTATAAACATTGAGGGCAGCTGGTTTTTGTTATCTAACTTTTGAAATTTATTTCTCATGAGAAAGAACATAAGAGAGGGTCCCCTTTTGGCCAGCCTTGGAGATCCTCGCTCCTTCATTCATACACATCTGAAGTTCTGTTCCCCTCCCCCGCTCGCTCAAAAACTGGAGGGCCAGTGTCTGACCTTATCTGCAGATCAATATGTTCCCCTTTGGGTTCTTGAATGCATTCAGGCATTTTTAATTTGATTTCTCTATTCACACAGACACAGCGAGATGAAAGAAGGATGGAGCTGACAGCTCTCATAATCAGCACTCATTTTCTTTCACCGGTGTGTCAAAATTGCATTTCCATATTTCCTTCCATTAGTATTTTACCTGTAATCTCCAAAGGCTCGTGTTGGTGTGTTGGACTAGGACCAGATTTGGGAATTAAGCAGGCACATACAACACGGTCACATGTAGTGCCACTGAAGCCAATGTGCTTGTTCAGCAGCTACAAGACAACTGTGCGCTTAAGTGTTTTATAGGGCTGGGGTTTAGTGTGCTGTGCTTTCACCTCTCAGTTTTTAGACAAACACCAGAGCTAGGCAGCTGGTGGGGATGGAGCTCTGCAATCCCTCAGAGTGGGAGAAGAAGGAAAACCCAACTCCAGCCAGTTAGATTTTACATGTAGTCCATTGCCAACTATAAATTTCCATGCCCTTAATTCTACAGCCTGCACTTTCTCTGTGTTGTGACCACATTCCTGACAGCAGGCTGCTACCATGACTCATGGAATAGCATACAGTGTTGTGCAGGACTTGACCTGTGTGGCTCTGCTCAACCCCTGATGGACTCCGGTTTGGGAAGGGGGAAGGCTGTAGGAGCTCCTCCTATAAGGATCAGAGGCCTCCTCCAGGGAGCAAAGGGCTGCTTGTCCATCCCTCCTGTTCTCTTCTGGGTCTCCCCATCCGAAAATTGTGAACACGTGCTGATGGCAGCACCCGCCACACCAGGAGTAGTGTCATGTCCCCGTGGCCTGAAGAGGAGAAGGGAGACTGAGGGGAGCGGTGGCAGCAGGGGCGACGTTGGTGCCGGGGTGCAGGACCTGCCTGCCTGGAGCTGGCAGGTGCGGGGAGCCCTCCCACAGCCACCACGAGTCCCTCCAGACCCACGGGTGAAGAGGCTTCAGCTGGATGGCGGCTGCTCTGTGCCTGGGCAGGCTGGCCCTCGGTAAGTCAGGCAGTTGGCATATTAGATGTGCAGTGCTGGTCATGACACGCCGGCTGCTTGCTTTGCTGCATGTTTATAACGACGCAGCTATTGCACTTGGCTTTTCTCCTTTCTCCAGCTAAGAAGGGTTTGAGGTCCCCAGATCTCCAGCAAAACTGTGGGGCTGAGAGTGAGACGAGCCCCAGCAAAAGGAGCCAGGGAGTTTGTATTTTAGCTTTCTGGAGGCTGACACGTGGGAGGGCAGAAGGGAGGGTTGGACCGTGGGTTTCTTTATTTTGGGGAAGGTTCCCTTCCTTTGCAGGGTCACCAGTGGAAATGCATTTCGTGGTTGCCTCACAGTTCCTATTCATCAGCAGTGCCCTTAGGGCGGTCCTGCTGGAGAGCACAGCAGCCATGTGGTCTCTGGTGCAGCAGCGAGCAGCTTGGCTCCTCGCAGAGGCTCCCAACGTGCCGCCGAGGGGTGTCACTCTGTGGAGACGCAGCACACACATGGCTGGGCAACACCAGCACCTCCACGGCCACTCTGCCCCTCTATACCAAACTGGGTGAAGGTGGCGTAATGTGAATGCACTTATGACCTGGAAGACACATTTAAAAAGCCTCCTGACACCAGAAACTGAATTTCTCTTCCCTTGTCCCCAGGGTAACGTCACTAACCTTGACTGTGAGCATAAAGAAGACCTGGATGGCTGCACATTGTCCCCATCTCAGGATGACAGCCCTAAAGTTCTACCTGCAGTGAGTCAGGAGGTAATGGTTTCAAAAACACTTATGAGACTTAGGAGCCTAAATACTATTTATTTGAAGGGACATTGTCACTTGAGAGCTGAAGTCCTACTGAGCGTTTCTGAACTAACCAAGCTAAAGCTGTATCTCACAAACCTAACTCAGACCAACAAGGTCCAATAACCCTCTCCATCAATCACCCTATATTTAAATAGATGAGTGAAAAAGCACTTACCTGCAGGAGAAATATTATTTGGGATGCTCTTGGCTCTTAATTTTATACAAGCAATTTGAGTATAGGCAGGAGAAACTGCTCTCAGATTTCAATACCAGTGCCAAAGAATTTATCCTTCCCCAAACCATGTGAAAGGTAAATATTCATAAAACTTCTGTGTGCAAAGGCAGCAGAGAGAATTCAAATGTGTCTGGGAGGAATCTCTTTTATTTTCCTCAGGTACAAATAAAGCACCCCCATCCCCTGGCTCCCTCTAGCTCTCCTTTTAAATCTCTTTTTAATGTCTCTCTTTTTACTGCTAATCATTTTTCCCCTTTGCTAATGATGCTAACCTTAGAGCCTGCTGCAAACTGACTTGTTTCATGTCAGCCTCTCTCTATTGCCCACTTTTGTTAAGCCACAAAGCAGGTTTCAGTCTATTCAACGTCAGCTATTTCTCCGACTTGAATATTACAGTTGCCTATTTCAAAGGCATCTCCAAGCCCACAGTATTTCAGCACAGATACCTCTATTATTGTCTGTCATCGGGATACGCTGGGCTCCTCTCCTGTCTCTCTCACCCCCATTTCCTTCCTACGTATGTGGCAAAGTCTCTCTCTGCTCTAATAGCTCTCCTGAGAACAGGGTGAAACAGGTCTTTACAGAGTCCTGTTAATTTTAAAGGACAAGCTTTCTATATTAACACCCCTGTGGCAGCCTGCTCCCTGCGCAGCGGACTGCATCCCCACCATTTTTCCCAGAATTAACGCACACAAGGACCAAACCCGCTCCCCCTCGGGAGCTGCAGGATGATGCCAGCCCCAGCTTCCAGTTCCTTCCAGCAGTAGGGAGCATCGCCAGGTGTCCCCAAGTGGGGCCAAAGCCACAGAGCAGGGCAGAGGGGGAGCAGGCAGCCCGGGGACATTGGGGACCCATCGCCTGGCCAGTGCCCGTGCCAACCCACGAGCACGGGGAGCTGATGGAGGAGAGCTGCTTGTTTAACGGAGGCTGCAGTACAGCTGTCCTTCCCTTCCAAAATCAGTTTTCTCCCAGGTGCTGGATTCTGAAGGAGGTAGTTTTATTGTCTGCAAAGTGCCATCATCCTACATCAGATTTCTTTTCTATGCATTTTGTAAGAAGCTACAGAGATATATTTGTAAGTGTAGCAACATTTGTACTTGCTAGGTGGCTGAGACCTTTCCACTGGCTTGGAGTAACCGAGAAGAGGTTTTTCTCTGCAGATAAAAGGTCGTGAAATTGTAACTATTTAGCATAAATTACGTCTCTGGCTTGCTAATCACCTCTCAGTTCAAAAGATGTAGGTCTTACCCCCGCGCTCCTCCATGGGGCTGCGGTGCTGGCATGGGGCTCCTGCTTCCCCTGTCAGGCTGAGCAAATCCCTCAGAGAGGCTGACCCCTTAATTTGAAATCACACACTAAAGGCTTGCAATGGGGGACAATTTTTATCTCTTTCTCTTTGAGACAATATTCCCCTTCATCATTCCCCCCACCCCATGCCTCCCTCCCCAAAAGAGTGAGAGAAAAAAATAAGAAAGAAGGTAGAAAAGAAAAAAGTCTGGTTGGTACAAAGGGAGAATTTGCGGTTATTGCTAATGTTAGCATTTCCCCTTGGGTTTTTTTTTCCCCCTGCTTCGCTGGCATACAGGTAAAATAACAAAATAAATCCCACAAAGGGCTTTCTGCCAGGCTGCCTTTGGAAGTTTGCTTAAGTGGCCTTAAGTAAGATAATAAGCAAGGAGTGTGAAAAGAGGAGACTTTGTCTTTTCACATTAGCAGCAGCCCTGTTCAAGTGGCAGTATCTATGAAAATGCTGTTCAGCCTTTAATGAGACTACAGTGTGTTAGTGTACCAGTCTAATTAATCCCATATTTTCACACAACATAATTACTGAGCCGGGGCTGAGTTATTTGGCTACTGGAGGTGGAGCAGTGCCTGCACTGTCCTCTGTCTCTGCTCCTCACAATTTATTATGCTATACAGCAAGACACCATTGAAACCTCCTAGTATAGGACTATCTGTCATCTCTACATTATCAGTAAAATACACCACCTTCCATACTGTGCTACAAGGGCTTTAGCAAATTGCTATTTTTATGGGATATGATAAAGGAAATGCTACCTTATGTTCAAATTTTTAACTGTCTCGTGTATGGAATATACAGTCGTGCTTCATGCACGCTAGTTCAGCCAGGCCTCATTTGCATTGCTACAGCCAGGGTGGTTTTCACCCCACGATTATGCTCTCATTCAGTACCCCTTCTTTCTTCCTATCTTTTTACTTTTATTTATGTTTTTCTCTTATTCTTTTTCTTTACCTTTTTTTCTTTTCGTTTTTCTTTTATATCTCTTCCTTCCTTCCTTCCTTCCTTCCTTCCTTCCTTCCTTCCTTCCTTCCTTCCTTCCTTCCTTCCTTCCTTCCTTCCTTCCTTCCTTCCTTCCTTCCTTCCTTCCTTCCTTCCTTCCTTCCTTCCTTCCTTCCTTCCTTCCTTCCTTCCTTCCTTCCTTCCTTCCTTCCTTCCTTCCTTCCTTCCTTCCTTCCTTCCTTCCTTCCTTCCTTCCTTCCTTCCTTCCTTCCTTCCTTCCTTCCTTCCTTCCTTCCTTCCTTCCTTCCTTCCTTCCTTCCTTCCTTCCTTCCTTCCTTCCTTCCTTCCTTCCTTCCTTCCTTCCTTCCTTCCTTCCTTCCTTCCTTCCTTCCTTCCTTCCTTCCTTCCTTCCTTCCTTCCTTCCTTCCTTCCTTCCTTCCTTCCTTCCTTCCTTCCTTCCTTCCTTCCTTCCTTCCTTCCTTCCTTCCTTCCTTCCTTCCTTCCTTCCTTCCTTCCTTCCTTCCTTCCTTCCTTCCTTCCTTCCTTCCTTCCTTCCTTCCTTCCTTCCTTCCTTCCTTCCTTCCTTCCTTCCTTCCTTCCTTCCTTCCTTCCTTCCTTCCTTCCTTCCTTCCTTCCTTCCTTCCTTCCTTCCTTCCTTCCTTCCTTCCTTCCTTCCTTCCTTCCTTCCTTCCTTCCTTCCTTCCTTCCTTCCTTCCTTCCTTCCTTCCTTCCTTCCTTCCTTCCTTCCTTCCTTCCTTCCTTCCTTCCTTCCTTCCTTCCTTCCTTCCTTCCTTCCTTCCTTCCTTCCTTCCTTCCTTTCCTTCCTTCCTTTCCTTCCTTTCCTTCCTTTCCTTCCTTTCCTTCCTTTCCTTCCTTTCCTTCCTTTCCTTCCTTTCCTTCCTCCTCCTCCTCCTCCTTCTTCTCTTTCTTTCTCTCATCCCCTCTCTTTTTCTTTCTCTCGCTCTTTCCACTCCTCTAACAAGTCAGTCACCTCTACACTTCCAGAATCCACCATTTCTGGCATTAAGCTTTTTCATCCTTTAAAGTCCTTCCTCTCCCACCCCTTCTAGTTTCTTTTATTTATTGAAACATATTTTTTGCACATTATTATTCACCTCTGATATATGATCTTGCCATTTTGGAATTGGTAGAGCCCCCCACCCCCTTCCTTCCCCTAGGAGTTCATGGAGATTTGTGGTTTAAACATTTACTCACTTGCTAGTGTTTCTGTGACTGGTTTAATAGTATCTTTTTAATGGAAGGCCAAACACTACATTAGCTATATGGAACTGTTTTAAAATTATTCTTTTCAACCAAAAAAAAGAGGGTTGTACCCTGTAAATTTTAAAACCAGCCTTAACAGTACATAAGGTTATTTTGTTATTGTGTATGGTTTCCATACATGCATTGTGAGATATATGGATGTACGTATACCCAGGCAAAGTGAGATCTCAAAATAAAGAAAACCACATGCTTAATAGCACAAGCGGGAAAATTACTTCTCCAAGTTTTTAACCAAATAGTGGCTCTGAGACTTGAGTCCTCTTCTACGCAATCTTAAATCTAATGTATTCAAGGAGCAATAAAGTGAATTTCATTACACCTTTGCTGATAGAGCGATTGAGTATTGGACCTGACACTCCAAAGCTCTTCCATATGTGCACATGGGAACCCAAACAGCTTGCACTGCCCCCCAGATTAGTGGTGCCACGCAGGGTCTTTTATCAATCATCTTGGGGCAGCTGAAAGTAGCCCAAGTTCAAGGGTTAAGCAAGGTTAAATGTTAACAAACTTCAGCTTGTCAGCCTTCGCAGGCCCGGCCAGGCTATCGGCTGGGCAGCACACCTTCTGCAAGGGCTGGTCTTTGGAGGTTGGTCGCTGAGAGGAGCCCGGCGGGGCTGTGGCTGCCCGTCCCCGCACCAGGCAGAGCAAGCACGCGTGTGTGCATGCTCACCAGCTGCAGAGATCTGGGGGGGCTCCCTGCACCAGGGCGGGGATCGTGCAGATTTATTTGCATCTTCGCTGCTGCGTGGACTATGCTGGTAGAAGTTTCTGGAGGATTCAGGATCATCTTAATGGGGCTGTGAAGGGAAAGTTCAAAGCGAATGAGCAAGGTGTAGCTCTGTGAGAGCAGCAGGGCATTGCTAAAGCCTGATCTTCACCGTCTCTGGCGCCCAGAGAGTTGCCTGTGCTGAGGATAAGGGCTATGGCAGCATCTGTGGGTCTGTGCAGAGCCTGGATGGGCGTTGTGTGGTGATACAGACCACTACACGCTGCACCACAGCTCGCCCTCTGGCCACTTGATTCAGAAATGAAGGCCAAGGTCTGCAGGAAAACAGCATTAGGTTGTCTCTGGCTCTGTAAAAAATTTGGAGAGTGGGGTTATGCACATTAAAGCTGAGAGGTCTTATGCGTGTCTCATTTTCCCAAACTGAAGCAGTCAAATCATTTGGAGGTATCTCAGGCTGTCAGCTCTTCCATGTGGCACCCAAAAATCACAAGCTACTTTTTAAAATCATGTCTGCTCAACGTCTGTAATATATCAGTTCTTCTGTGTGTTTATGCCATGAAATTTCCTCCCTCTCCTTGCACCCCTGGCTTTTCATTGAGGCTGCTTCCCCATCACTCCTCACATCTGTTGGGGTGTCCTGTCCTGTGAGCTGTTTCTTCTCAAGGATTTTCAGAGCTCTCCTTGTTTCCACTTGTCACTTCCATCTGCTCCTTGTTGCTGCTTAGGACCCTTAGGCTGAGCTTTAAAGTCTCTTCCATCACCCACTGTTGTCCTGACTCTTCATTTGTCTTCTTTGAAAAAAGCAATTTGGCTTGCTACCATCTTTTGCAACTTCTTAAAAAGCACTTTGAGTTAGTCCTGATCTGCTGTATTTTGTTGGCCACCTTTAAAACACTAACATGTACCCGCATTTGGTCTCAGAGGTACTTAGTTATTTCCCCGAGCTCCCAGGAAAAGTATCTCACGATGTGACATTTCAAAACCATGAGGTGGCACCTCAGGGTCAGTGCTGGCTGCTAATGCCAACCGTGCCGGGTCGTTAAACTGCTCTGCTGGGGTCTGGTTTGGGCTGGAAACCGAGCCAGGTATGAGAAAACACATTCTTCTGCAGCTCCACCGGGTCCAGTGCCAGGCAGGTACCATGCAGGTAGTGGCCGCTGCTAAAAGCAGCTGGCTGTTTCTAACGTCCTCTTCTCTGTGGCCAGCTCCTGTGTGCTCACAAAGATAGATCACTTTGCTTCTTTCTTTTTTCTCCTCATCCCTTTCTGTAACATTTTCTTCTGTTTCCACTCGTGCTCTGCTCACGAGGCCAGAAGCACTGGGCAACAGCACAGAAACTGGCATTTACAGCCTTGGAGCTTGCACAGAGCTGAGCAACAGATGTTGCATAAATAGGAGATGTAAAAAGCGCACTGCCGATACTCGAGTCTATCTTCACCTGGTTAGGTGCTGTGCCCTGATTAACCACTCGTAGCAGCGGTGCCTGCGTGACGGGACAGCGGTCACTGCCTGCGCCGGGGCTGCCAGCAAAGATCCATGTTGAGGTGGTTTTTTTGTGACAAGGACTTCTATGAACAGCTCCTGTGGAGCAAGCAGTAAGTAGCAAAATGGTAATAGCCCATTCCTGCATCCTGTACGTGAACTTAAGGCTGAGGTACACAAGGATTCAGTCCTTATTTTGGACATCTCTGTGCTTCTGAGGGCCTAACAGTGCAATTCCAGTGCTCCTTGACTGTGGTTTTGACCCCTTAAGCTAGTAACCATATAGCAAAGTAGATGCCAACTTCAAATGCAACTGTTTTATAAATGCATTTCAAAAAACAGGTTTCCATCAGTGGGTTTGCATGCCAAGTCAACCCTCTGTGCCAGAGTCACAGAGCTCATGAGCACCTATACAAGTTACCCAATGTTCAAGAACTTTGAAAGAAACAGCTGGGATTTAATATTAGGTTCACCAACTTACCATGACATGTTCAACCTTTAAAAAAATGAATGATTTCTTTAAAAGGTTGGATGTCTCATGCTAGCATCAGAACAAGCAACTTGGGGTGGGAAAAAAAAAAATCAAAAAGCACCACAAATAGAGAAATGAGGAAAAAAAACCCAGGTGTGTGCTAAAATGGTGTGGAGAAAATTAATTACTTGAAGGCTCGGTATAAATAAGACATTACATGACCCCTTCTGCCAGTGGGGGATCTCTGGAGGTGACAGACAAGTAAGGTAGGGTCTTAATGAATAGCCTTTCCCTAAAATTCTTTGCTGTGGGCTCAGCATAAACCGTTACATAAAAGTGGGAGCCCTGTGAGCAGTAGGAATTATTTATATTAAATGTGCTACTCAGCAAAACATGGCAAAATTCCTATTCCCAACTGGAAGAAAATCATATTTCATGGCTGTAATACTATTAAGCAGAATGCAGTGATTGGCAGTGGGAAATAGGGGTGGGAGGGAGGCCCACCAGTGGGGGAAGGAGGTTTTTTCCTGCTAGGAGATGGGGTCTGGGTGCCTCCCCGAGTCAGGGTCTTACTGCTGTCATGTGGCACAGAGGTGTAAAGGGGAGAGGCAGAGGGAAAGAGCCTCTGCCTGAGAACAGAGATGGGCTTTCCCCGGTGGAAAAAAATGTTGAACTTAACAGGGGTGAACCCAGCAGGGTTTTATAGAAATTGCTCTAAAAAGGCAATAACCTTTTTAATGGAGGATGGAATTGCTGTCAAAACCACTGGATGAAATCCTATGGTGATTGCCAAAAAGTTAAATTGCTGGCTCAGGCCATGGGCCGACATGGGTGACCAGGGGCCACCGGGGGCTGAGCACTGCACAGGAGGGGTTCCTGTATAATGCAGGGAACGAGATGTGGGAAGGAGCAGGCACAGTTCTCTCCACAACCACCTGCAATAACCAGGCTGCAGAACTGGGGAAGCAAATAGAGATGTGACCGAGAGCTCTCAGGTGGGGCCAGAAAAGTAACACGAGCAAGGCGTGCTGGTAAAAAATGTCTGGGGAAGACAAGATGATGCCATTGTTCCTGGGAAGAGCCCAGCAGCAGCAAGACCCCAAAAGGGAATGTGTCATCTTGGAGGAGCTGTTTGAGTTTTGTAGCTTGCTGAATTAGACCTTGCCACCGTAAGGTTGGGATTTGTACCCATGTGCTAGTGTATATGCGTGTGACTGCTTTTGAACTAACTGGAGGGCTGCTCAGGAATAAAACGGGTGTTAATGTCAACAAAATGGTTTTTGAAATGCCTATAGCACAGTGATGGGGGACTCTTAAATCCTATGGCAGCTTTTTTATCCCTGGAGGTGGGTAGACATACGAGCTGGGAAGTGCACAGCTCCCTTAGCACTGCAGGGAGAAGAGGTCGGTGTTTCGCTGGTGTTCAGTCCAGAGAAAGACACGGCGATGAGAGGGGATTTGTACCCTTGCTGGAAGATTAATCAGCCAACCAGGCGAACAAGCCAAGTTCTTCTCTCATTTCCCCGCGATGACGCAGAGCTCCGTACTTGCCGTGGTGAGGCTCACGCTGCCCTGGGAAGGGCGGGTGTCTCCGGGTATCCCCACGCGAGGCCAGCCTCATGCTCAGGATGGAGCCGGCCTCCACGGGAGGCAGCCGTGCCTTGCCGGAGGAATGGCCCCAGGAGGGTAGAGCTGCTGTGGATCAGCCTGGCTCCGGGCCGGCAGCGGGGTTGGACGGGCAGCACAGCACGGTGGGGACAGCCCACACCCACCCTTCCCGACATACCTCCTGCCACCTGCGACGGAGCGGAGTGTAGAGTGCAGCAGGTGCCCCCCTGCAGAGGTGTTCTGCTCAAAGCAGGCAAATTGACAGGCTTCCCTCATAAAACAGAAGCGCGGCTTATACATGAAAAAAAGATCATCAAAAATCAGTTTTCTCCCAAGTAAGATAATTCTGACATTACTTAAAATACTTCAGACTTGTCAGTAAAATCTCAGTGTCGTTAAAATTAACTGGCATATTTAAAGATTGACTTTCTTGCTTGCTTTCAACTCCCAGTCAGCCTGACATGGGGAGGGCACTTGCTATTCTTATCTTTACACACTTGTATTTCTTGGCCTTTAACAGCTTCTTCTGCAGCACGCACTGCTCTGTCTGCCAGGGATAACGGGTGTCACTGGTTGCTGCTAATCCTTTATGGCAAGCTGTCTAATTACCAGTGGTGTAGCAGTAAATAAAATGTGGGTTCACTTGCTGGCCTGCTCCTTATCCCTCATCTGAGAAGTGGGCAAATGTTGTATCACCCCAATTATTGCTCCATTTACCTGCATGTTCCCTTGACTATGGCACTGCTAATTACTTACTTTGTTAGGCAGAAGAAATATTATGTATTTATTTCATTTGCTGTGATGATAAGAAATACAACTCCTATTATTTGTCCCCTGGACTAGAAAATTCCCTTTGCGGCAATTCTTCTAGCCTGTGTGCATAAATAAAACCTCATTTTACATTAGCATAGCTTTGGTACCTGAAAAGAGATCACATTTGGATCAGGAAAATGATCTTGTCTCTTTTCTCTAATATGGGAAAGGCAAGTTAGAGAGGTTTGTTAAGTGGGACTGGATGTTGTATTGGACTAAATGGCTTATTACTGAAACAGAGTTCTGCAAGATAACCACGGGAAATCACTGCTCTTCAGCAAAAACAGTCCATCTGGAGGTGCTTGGCTTTCAGTGAAGAACTGGAAATTGGGAGCAGTGTCAGCCTGTGTCTCAATGGACTAGATATGATTTTCATCTTAGACATTTTCAGTTGTTGATCCTAGTCCCCTTGGCTGCAGCCATCTCTTCACCTGGACTTCAGTGTTGTGAGATCATCTTCAGTAAAGATGCTGGTTAGTAGCTGGGGAAAAAAAAAAAAAAAAAAAAGTGAGTTAGCACTGTATTAAATGGCGAAACAACAGACAGAAAAAGCAAGTGTAACACCTGAAACAGGTGGATCATCCCAGGTAAGGCAGCAGGAGGGGCAGGCGGTCGGGCACAGCAGCAGCACCCGTTAGAGATTTTGTATGTCGACACAGAGCACATAACGACTCCCTTTTCTTGATCCCCTTCTTTGGGTATTTTTGCAGGTATCCATTTCCCCTGGCTTGAAACCCAGTGAGTCCTGCATGCTAAAATGTCCACAGTAAATGGGCAACGGCTAAAAACAAGATAAAATGGATGGAGGAGAATTGTGAATGATATAGGTTATTTAAAAATATTTGTATATTTATACACATTAACATGTATTATAATGTATGTTTTTCAGCTGAGTGTCCTTCAATTTTGTTACTTGTGTCATTCAGTGCATCTTTGTGCCATTAGCCTTGGTTTCACTTACTTTGCAGCTTGCCTTTGAATTTCAAGGTGCCAACATGTGAAACAGAAATTTGGATCAGCAACACTGTTGAGATTTCACTCCTGACAATATAAGAAATAAAGCAAAAAGGGCTTCAGTTGGCTTAAATGAATGTCATATGCAGTCTCCCTTCTTAAAATATTCAAAGTGCTCATACCTCAAGGACATAATTTAAATGTTCATTTTAGCCTTCTGCATCACCTTTAAACAAGGAGCTGGCATAACACTGCTGCCTCATTTAGACTAGAGAATAATCAAAAATTTCTTGTATTTCCTGCCACTGGGAGGGACACTCTTTGAACATCCAGATTTTGAAGGCTGGAAGAGTCTCTTCTTGAGACCATTAATTTCCAGATAAAAGAAACATGTTTTAAATACTGCTACCAAATAAAACCCAATTATTTTGAATATATTTGATAGAAGAACAAAACTTCAATTTATTCTCAAAGCCATTTTTTTTTTTGGAGGAGTAGGGAGAAAGAACTCCAGATTGAGTATTGGCTAGCTGAATTTGCTGTCAAGGTCTTGCTGCTGAAGTCTCTTTCTTGGTCTCCAGCGGGAAGGAGGAGGTTGTGGTGCAGCTCCCTGGTGGTGCCGCTCCCTGCTGCAGCAGAGCGGGCCAAGTGGAGGGGGCTGAGGCAGGACAGCACAGCCCAGAGAGCAGCCCTGCAGCCAGGAAAGCAGCCAGGGTGCTTCAGAGCCCCCTGGAGAAAAAAAAAAAAAAAAATAAAAACAGCATCAGGAGACGAGAGATCCTAAAAAGATCTTCTCCAAAAGCTAAACCAAAAAATCAAATGATGGAAAAGAGGCAGGAATCAGAAGCTCCTTCCGTCGCTGCTGTGTCCTGCGCTGCATGCTGAAATGCCCTGTCTGCAAACATGACTGACATCACTGTAGAAGAATGTAAACTTTGATTTGAAAAAAAAGTACCGCTTGCTGCTTCTCCTCTGTGGCAGCAGATCTCATTTCTTTTGAGTATTTTTGTCTGATTACATATGTATATGCACATATATAAATATTTTGTTAAAAGCAGAAGGATGCTTCTCTCTTCCCCATGCTTGCAACAGAGGCTGTGCACTATTCAAAGTGGGCTCCTCCTGAGAACTCCCACATGTGCTGCTAGAGAAAGAGGAGAGCAAAATGAAAATTATAAAATAGTAATAATAACTATAAAAATAACAAATAAGCCGAGTGAGAAATGGAGGACTAATTCAAGCTGTGTCCTTTATACCAATAATAAATGACCCAGCACTGGGGAAAGCAGGTTGCTAAATTAAAACTAATGTGGGAGGTGTGTGTTCCCCTGTCCTCCTTCCCCATTACTCCACCCCAGCTGCGAGGATCTATGCTGGGGGCTCGGGTGTCTTCCCTCCCTCCCTTCAATCTACCTAGCCAGAGCCCTCTCCCTGCTTGACAGCTACCACAAGCCCAAACTGACAGCTCTTCAAAATCCGCCGAAGAAACCCAGCATTAATTAAGTCATTGCTGGACTGTAATTTCCTTGAGAAGTAAAAAATTCTCACACAAGAAAAGGTTACAGAGACCTTTTCTGTGTCAAAATTACCATGCTGCATGAATATTAATGCTCTTAATGAAGACAACCTTTGCTTCATCAGGAAGGTTCTGGAGCAGGTGCCAAGCCTGAAGTCTCACTCTGTGGATTTTCTACTCTATGAAAGTCGGCACAATGCAATTTTTCCATTAAAATCAACATTTCCCACATGATCGCCTTTTTTTTTTTTTCCTTCTTCTTCTTTACAGATAGGCGGAAAGAGGGGGGAAAAAAATCCCTCTGCTTTGAAATCAAACATTTAAAGGTTTCATTCAACACATTAATCAGCGCTGAGAGAGAGGAGAGGAGGAGGAGGAGGAGCAGGAGGAGGAGGGGGGTGGAGAGGGGGGGAATCTGCCTTATTTATACAGATCTCTCACACGCTTCCATAGATCACAGCCGCGTTCATGTCGCGCGGTGCCCCGGGGTGCCGCCAGGCACATCCTCCCCAGCGAGGCTCGGTGGGCTCGCGGGGGGACGCCGCGATGGGGGCGTGGGAAGGGGCTGGGGTGGCCGTGCCGTCACCCCTGCCCTGCTCGGGATGGGAGCACTGGCTTTAAGCCTTCGGGCACTTGCTCCCCAGAGACTGAGGATGAGCACCAAGAGGTTCGGTCACCTGGGAGGGCATGGCCGAAGCGGGGATCACCAAAAAATGGGGGAACAGGGAAAGGGGACCTCCCCCGTGGTGGGCAGGGGAGGGAGTGGAGACTCTCGGCCATGAGGGCAGCAAGGATGTGTGTTAGTACAAAACAATGGAGGAGAGGAGAGCTTCCTTGGCTCTTTCTCAGGGAGGAGAGGGTTTTCAGTGGCACTGCGCTGGAGAAATTGCACTGCCTTTGTGCCCGGCCGTTTCTGTGGCATTTAGCCTCAGAAGTGGAAAGGGAAAGAAATGATCAGGAAAAGTGTGGAGAAACGCTGGACAGAATAGAGGCTGCAGTTTTAGAGGGGAAAGAAAAGCAGGTAAACACCACCTCTTTCTCCCCCTTCAGAAGGAGAAAATGATATGAAAACTGCCCATTAATTATATCTTCTACTTCTACTTATTAGGCATTCATGATCTAATAATGGCTGTGGCTAACTTATAAAAAAAATCTGATTATTTTCTGTTGGGGCATGCAATGCCCTGTATATATTAAAAAGGTAAGCAATGATATATATTTATGGGTACTGATGTAATAGCTATTAGATTTATAATGCAGAGAAGAAACATAATTTTATTAGAAAGAGCAATAGTTCACAATCCTATTATTGTTTATTGCTGACGTCAGTGCTGAACTATAATAAGAATCGTGTAACAACTGGAAATAATAATAAAAATGCCGTTTAGATTTGCAAGAAAGTGGATCCTCTAAAACAAAAATAGGGATTATAGACCCAAGCCCTGAGCTGGCTGGGGATACCTGGCAGCAGCCATTTGGGTTGCAGAAGCACTTGGGATGTGGGTCAGGATTTTCACCCCCCCGATCCAAAGACAAACATCTTCCTGACCCCAAATTTGACATCAACATCACTGCAAAAACCTGGGCAAGGCCTGGGGGGGGGCTGCCCATGGTGTTCCCATGGGCATCCCTTGCAGCATGGCCCTGCAGCCCTGGACCACTGTGTCCTCCCCAGGGACGGAGGGACACCTGGGGGGGCGATGTCCCCAGACCAGCCTCCCACTGTGAGTGGCACACAGGTACCAAACTGTCCTTCAGCCTTCTCTACAGTAACTGCCAGAATTTGAGTTTATGAAACCTCTCATCCTAAGCCTCATTAAAGTACTCGAACTACTACTGTGCACCTTTATGGATAGCCCTTGTTTTACATTAATATATACTTATATGCTTAGACTCTAAATCTTTCATTATACGTGTCCTAAAAATCTGTTTCCAAGCTGTATCTGGAATTGTCAGCCTTGCTGGTCTCTACTTCTCTATATTACTTTTTTTTTTTTTTTTTTTTTCTAGCAGGTTTTTTTTCCCTTTAGAGCAGTGTTTGCTGACCTTCAGACTCAAGAATTAACTCATTCTCCAGACATCTGTGAATTATTAATGAAGGTGGTTCAGAAAGTTCCTTAGCCACTTCCTTTAAAACTCCTGGGTGCAAATTAATAGAGCTGTTTTGGGGAAAGCTTAATTTTAGCAGGTGCTGTCTCAGATCTTCCTTTGTTGCCTAGATAAACGTATTGCTCCCACAGAAACGTCAGATGGGATAGATACACCCTCCAGCTTCATTGCAAATACAAAACAAAAGTGTCTAGTCAACACTTCTGATCTTTCTTTGTTAATGCTTGCAATGCTGTGAGCTGTCTCTAGCAATGGCCCTGCAACCGTTCAGGTTTTTTCTTGCTCCTTTTAGAGTTTTCTGGGATCTTTTATTATCCATCATCTCTTTGGCCACTGATTTCTTTTAACTCTGTGTGTGTGTGTATGGAGAGGAAAGGAGGGTACAACAGTATAATTTTTTTCGTATCTCTGAACATTTCCCATCTCTCATTACATTTCTTATGGTCAGTTGACAGTCCCACTCACTCATTGCAAGGATTGCAATAAGCTTTAAATAGCTGGCCCTTTCCTTTTGGAACACCTAATAATCTAAGAATACAAACTAGGGGGAGTGCTGTGATTGGAGGAGATAAAGGTAGGGCTCCCACACTTTCAGTGGCAAAGAAAGAGGTTGCGGGGCTGTGTGCTTGGGATGGCGTCAGTCCCTGCTGAGAAGGAGGTGGAGTGGGTGCCAGGCATACACAGTGAGGGAGGGCAATGCTTCCAGCACATGTTCCAGCTCCCAGGATCCCAGTCCAACAGGACATCACACTGTTTGAGATGTCCCCTGTGACCATATTCTGGATGGATAACTGGCCCTCCAGCAGCTCTTGCCTCCGACACCAGTCCTCCCCGTGCTTCTCTACCCTGATGCTCCAGCCAAGCCCTTTCCCCTTTCTCAGTCCTAGCTCATACCTGCTGCTGCCCCCTGCTAAACCCCTTTCCCAAAATTCAGAATCCCCTACTGTCTACCTACCATCAGCCACCATTGGCCCTGTTCTTTCCCTGGACAGTTAAAAACCTGGTCTGACCACAAGTCTATGAAAAGAGACAACTACCAGCTTCACCTTAAAATACTGATGGGCCCAGCCATAGGTAAGGTAAGGTGAAAGTAGGACATGCAGTCAGCAAGTGCCATAAACTTAGAAATCTTAATCTGTGACCAGAAACCTGCACTAAAAACTTCAAATGAGTGAGGTGCTTCAATATGAAGGTGCTAGAAGGGAAGAAAAGCTTGCAAATGTTGGCGTAGACAAAATCACACACTGAACCAGTGCAGGAACAGAATATTTAGTTCCTTGACTCCACTAAATTGTCTGCATTAAAATAAGGCAGATGGCTGAGACAGATATTCTTATAAATCAGTGGAATTTCAGACTTCCACAGAACAAGGTGATATTGTGTCCTGTAATGATACAAATATTCTTATGGGACATGATATCACACTTAAAACTCTAAATTTTTAAAGGTGTTTCAGTTACTTTATAGCAGCAGAGTGTCTTCAGAATGAACTAGATTTGCTATTCCATCTGAAGAACAAAGAGAAAAATTTATAGAAGATCAAACAAATAAAAATACATTGAGAAAGACAGTAAGTGATGTCAACGCACTAAGAAATTAAAAACTTTGCATTAGTGTCTGAGCTTCTTTGTTGGTACCCAGGTATTATAAATAATAAACTAAACCGAAATTGTACATATTATAAAGCTGCGTTTTTCTGTAGGGGTTCTGGTGACATGAACAAACCATGTGAGCTTTATGCCTGTGGCTTATCCATGTTGCTAATCCCCCTCTATAAAAATTGAGAAGGGAGGTGCAGTGGGGAGGGGCGAAATTTGTGCAGAGCAGATTCCATCTTTTGCCTATGTTTGTTTCCAAATTATGACAAGCCTTGCCCATGGCTTTCCAGGAGTCTGCCTTAGGATGAATGAACTTCTGCAGCAGAGAAATTAATCTTGTGAAAAATGCTTGTTTTGGGTCATTGGAACTATTTTGGAAATATTTGGCTGAAAAATAGAGGTGAAAGTCAACCCAAGTGGAAAATCTGAGGTCAAGTTTATTTGTGACTGATGAAGAATGATAATCTATATTTTGTCTTTGTCAATTTTTTGTTCTTAAGACTATTTATAATCAGCTCAGTTCAGTCTCAAATTATGTTTGCTTTCTTTTTTCAAGTGATTCCACCAGGCAAAAAAAAAAAAAAAAAAAATAGTTCATCATAAAGATCTAATTGTGATAAAATCCATATACTTTTAAATATAATTTTAAAATTAGGGTCTGACGAGGAAATTATTTCAAGAATTTATTACTGTGAAATTATTTCTGTCAGATTTATTTGAAATAGCTCTGGACACAAACGGATCTCAGCTTCTCTGGGTTATCATGGGGAAGGCTGGGGTCTGCACCAGTTGCCATTACTCTGTCATCTGGCCCAAGTGCTTGCTCGCTTTGGGATGCTCAAACAGTGACTCCAAAACGCATCCCCCCAGATCCGTGTGCTGTGTTACAGGAGGTATCATGAGGTTTTGACCCAGGGAAATGGAAGCTGAGAAGACTTGCCACCTGATGTGAACCTCACAGGATGATGTTTTACATTTTCTGACAAAACAGATGGGAGTTTTGTTCATGGGGAATCTTTTGGGATGCCAAACCCAGCGGTCCTGCCTCCCAAAGGATGACGAACCTGCCAGGATCCCCGAAGGAGTCTCACCCCCTCCCCCCCGCCCCTCCTGGTATCTTCATCCCGGAGAGATGAAATGGCGAATCTCACTCCCGGATCTTGCTGGCCTCTTAGAAAATCCCAGGCTTAATCAGGAGGCTTGTTTATGATACAGATCCTTGTCTTGCAAGTACTACAGATGCCACTTCGTTGCACCTAAACTGCTTACGAGACAGCACTCTTACCTAATAAGACATAGCACAGCCATACATATTTATTTATATTTGAACTCTTGCCCTCTGTACTATACTGCAGGTCATGCATCTGCTCCAACACCACCTTATTAATTTTCTACTACTCTTCTCCATTGTGGCAACAGTGTTTCAAAGCCTGAAAGGAATATTTTCCTTTTTTTTTTTTTTTGCTTTGATCTATCTCTTTAACTCTTTAGCTGCTGAAAGGAAGAGAGCCTGGGCTTCCCAAGCATGGTATCGCAGCGCTCCTTGTTGGGAATCGGGACACAGCAAGGCTCTCCAGACAGTGTCACTTCTCTGCCTGTGTAATACATTACTGTTCTGTTTTGTACCTTGCTAATTAGAAAGCAGGAAAGAAAAAAATATATTTATATATAAAAGAGCTCCCATCTGACAGACTCAAATTACAAAAGTATTCTGATATAAATTATTTAATCAGTGGGGGGAAAAAAGAGAGTCACAATACTAACTATCATTTCTAGACAGAGTATTAACAACCGTTTCTTTCATTGGCTTCTGGTGTCTTATTTTGCACACCCATCACCAATAAGAAGCTATTGCATGATGCTTACCATAAAATATGACTTTCATCTTTTTGTCTTTGCATTCACTTGCTTCATTTACCTTCCTAATGTATAAAAAGTTTTTAATTTGCCTCCCTCCCTTCCTCTTCTGTCACTAGCACTATTGAAAACTTCTGGAAGAAGAAAGTAAAGACTTTCATTCATATATGGGACCCCATTCTGCCAGCCAGATCTGCCAGTCTTTGAAATACATTCCATGAACAAGGCATCTTTTGAAGGTGTGATCACAGCTTTATGGCTAGGTTACAAGCCAGTGATAGGAAACCATCCTGACGAAGGTGCTGATCTCCGAATCCATGCCTCCTTTGGTGTCCTGCGGTGATGGATGGTCACCAGGAGGCCAAAGGCTTGCTCGGGGTGGCTGTCCCCCCAGCACAGGGAAAGGTGCTCTAGGTCCAAGCTTTTCCTGAGGACAGAGGTGCCCGCCATGGGGGCTTGGTGCCCACCTCTACACCTCTAGCTGAGAGCAGCTAGACAGGATCAGCTTGGTGCAGTGAGGTTGTGTCTGCCCTTAGAGCAGGTGTCCAGGGGCCGGGTCCTGCGTGTCTAGCCTGCTTTGGCAGGCGACTGGTGCCAGGCTCCTTCTCCAGCACACTCCTCAAGGCAGTCCCACGTCCCTGGTGTGTGGGCAGCAGATTACGGTGCCAGGTCCTTTCTCCCACTGCCTTCTGAAAGTCAAGCCCAGAAGTTTAACAAGCCCTGTCGTAAAGAGGCCTTGAATGACATGGTTTTCACAAAAGAGCCAGAGATATCTTGGCATAGCCATGATGCCAAACCAACCCAAAGCATACCTTTAAATGATGAAAAAGCATAGCCTCTTTCCAAAAGGCAAGAGGTATCCATAGATGTTGCACATGAGCCCCCTTGCACAAACATGCTGCTGCAAGCCCAACAAAACTGTACTGTACAAAAGCAAGGCGTGAACCCCTGTGATCACTTATGGTCTGGTGGCAGACCCCAGAGCAAGGTTTCTCATGTAAGAGCCTGAGACCATGAACAAAAGGGTTTTTAAAAGACCAGGAAAGGTAACATGCATCAAAGCCTGTCTTCACGTATAAACTTTTTGTGCCAAATCTGAAGGCTGCTCTGGGAGGGGTAACCTTGGAGCCCCCCTTGAGTCAATGCCTGTGTCTGATGAGAGTACAAATACATTGTTTTCTGGTCTCTGTGGTGGGTGAATACGTTTTGATTGCCTGCTGAGATTACATGTAATAAAAAACAGAGAGAGTAAACTGATTTTCCTTTCACAGTTATGTCACTACTATATATATATCTATGTATGTATTGCAGGTTCAAAATCCATATCCTGTTGCTGGATAAGCATCTGGAGCTATTGAGGTTTTTGTGGAAGTCTTCCACTTTTTTTCCAGCGAGCTGCGAGTGCAAGGGGGGCTAGAGTGTCATCTGGAAAAAAATAATAGAAATAAGACACGACGTGGCTGTGGCACGGCGCTCTCTGGGCAGCCCAACAGCACAGGCGTGTGAAGGTTGCAACGTGGCAGGGCTGCTCCCTGGAAAGCTGGGATGATGCTGGTGCCCACTGGCCTGGGGGCTATAGCCCAAGCACGACCACCAGTGAAGCCAGGAGGAACACATTCAGATTCTTCACGCTGGCCAAACCCTCCTGGGCTGTTTTTTGGGCCCAGCTGTGCCCCCAGCATGGTCAGGGAGGTGCAGAGCCTCAAACTTTCCCCACAGCCCCTGCACCATCCTTTTCCTCATTAGGCCTGGCCCATCATGCTGGTCTCTGCAGCGTCACCAGGAAGGTGACAGCCCCCAGCAAATGACAAAGGCTTCGCGCTCAGTTGCTCTTCCATGGGGGAGAGGCCCATGTTTTTTTCCCCAGCAGAGCTGCTGCTAATAGCAGCCGGCAATCCCTCCCTCCTCCTCACCATCACCAGATGCTAGAAGTATGAAATAAAGCTCATTTTTCTGACATAACACATTAAGATCCTGAAAGTTTATGCCATAGCAATGTAAAATGAATACCTCTTGGCACAACAGAGGCGAAGTGCTGCCTATTTGTTAACAGGGAGGGAAGTTCTTGCTCATGTTATCTATCACACTGTGCAATGGCAACTGGCAGCTGCCTGCAACTCAGCCCTCGTTCTCCCTGCTCCTCCTGCCAGCTCCCTCTTTTTGCCCTGGTGAGACGAAAAGACTCATGTTTGATGGCATCCAAGGCTCAGGATTTGAGAGAGGGTGTTTTTGTACCTGATGGTGCTGCTTTGGTGGAGCTGCCTTACCCCCAGCCAACATCAGGGGACTCTGTCCCAGCAATACAACAAACCCTTTTGGGGTGTAAAGTGCTCTCCAGCCAAAAGTGGCCTTCATGCTCCTCCAGCAAGGGTGGGGAAAAGGAAGGGATACCTCCTGCTTGCTGCACAGTGAAGATATTAGAGGCAAAGAACTGCAAGCCCTGGTTTACTCATGGCAGGCTGGGGGAAGCCTTCCTGCATGGGAACTGCTACTTGCAGCATTTAATCATGTAAGTGAGATCAGATTGCCAAACCTGGCGACAAAGGTGGCAAATGCCACTTCTGGGAATCAGAGACAACCAAAACAAAACCCTGGAAATGTCTCAGGCTGATCACTGGAGGAAAGATCAGCCTTCATCTGCACAAAGTTGTGTACTGCTTCTTCATTTTTGTGTACAAACTCATGTAGTGCTGGCTACTTGTGTGGGAGTTTTATTGTCTTGCTTGGAAGGTACAAGTTGAGAAGTCAGGGCAATATTAAATAATGTTTATTAAATGAGGGAGGGTTTAATCTATCTGCTCTACAGATACTAAATATTTGATTTAACAGAAGCTTGGATAAATACAAAAAAAAGCACATTTTATTCTTTGAATTACATTTCCCGAGGAGAAGGTGGGGCCATCTAATGCTAACAGCTGAAAAGAAAGGATATTCCCTCCCTTCAAACCCAGCACATTAGAGATGTGGGAGAAAGAGGAGTTGTTTTCTTTAAGAAAGCTTTCAACCCACATAGTCTGGGACAGAGTGAGCAATCCCCCTTCTCCAGATGCCTGATTGACTGGGTAGGTGTTGAGATGAAAGGTGCCTTTGAAAAATTAGGGGAAACAAGTAAAAAATTTCTATCCAAAGAGAGTGCTCGTGAGCACAGAGAAGTCCCTGAGTCATAAATACGTGGGGAAGGGTATGACGTGCACTTGTCCTGTCGCCATGCCCATCCCAAGGCAGCCGCTTTGGATCACTTTGATCATCAGGCAGGGCACAGGGCCTGGTGGATTTTGATCTGGTCCACTCTGGCTGCTCTTATATTGCATACAGACGAACTTGTACTGATTGAGTTACTGTGGCTGAAGAATGATGTGATTTGCTCCAGCCTGACACAGATGCTAATTAATTTAGAGTAAACAGAAATAAAAATGGTACAAAGTACAGTAAAAGTATCCAACTTGCAGTGATTTAACGAATTTGGTTCATGCTCAGATAAAACCAGTACAACTCAGCACACAGATAAACACTGAAGGAAACCGATTAAATGTCCAAACAAACAAATAAAAACATGAAATCAGTTAGACAGTAAAGAGAGTCAATTATAAAATAGATTATATTATCCCAGCAAAATTGCTTCTTTTTTTTTTTTTTTTTTTTTTTTTTTCTTTCTTTCGCCATTGATTTAGTATTATTTTGTTTTGATTTTGGTGTGGTGTTACTTGGTGTTCCCACCTTGACCACTCCACTCAACAGAAAAGTCAGGAGTATCTCCTTGTCCTTTTCTCTAGACACTATCACTCCCTTCTCTGCATCAGCTGGTACCACCTGCTCAGAAGCAATCAGATCTTAGAGGAAAAGCAAGTATCCCATGAGCAAACTGGTTTTGTTTGTTTATAATACTCTGCCAAGCACATCTTGAAAGGTAGGAGTATTTTACAAAAAATGGCTTTAGAGCCAAGACTCTCCAAGATTTCCACAGAGTTTAGTCAAATCACATCTGACTTCTATCCAGCTTTTGCGAATGCAGCTGCCTGCTCTGAAGACACATGGACTGAGATGATGTGCCATGCAGACAGATGCTAAACCACCAAGGTATGTAAACAGAAAATGTGGTTTAGGAGATGGGGGTGAGAGTGACCTAGGCTGGCTGGGAGGCTGAGAATCCCAGACGAGCCAATATATGGTCTACAGCATTATCAGGATGAGCACAAAAATGAATGCAGATTGCTGCTGTACCTTTCACCAGGCTGGGGATCTCCATGGGGAAAAGGGAGAGGTGCAGCCATGTATGGCGAGGAGGCATGGTAGCGTGCAGCGTGTCCGTGGCAAGGCCCTTGGGCTGCCACCCCACCAGCCCACTCGGGCATGGAAGGTGATGAACACGGAGCCTGAAGTCAGGAGGGATCCAGATGTTCCCCCGATCCCTTATCACTCAGCACAGCAGCCTGCGTGACTGCGAGCGCAGGGGCACGTTGTGCAGTTTGTGGGGACAGGTCAGAGCTCTGTAGGGTGATGTAAGAGGGTGAAACAGTTCTCACTCCTGTTACCTAATGCTGTCCATATTATACCTGGAAAATGCACTTTGCCCTAGGCAGCTTCAGCTACTAGATGACTTTTAACTTTTAGTATCAAGCACAACATGTTTCATCTCTTTTTTCCCTTTCTAGACATCTTTTCAGTGATTGGCAAAGTGACGCCAAATGCTGGTTTTGAAGAACTTTAGGGAGAGGGGAACAAAAAGATTTTATAATTTCAGTATACATATACCAAAATTACCTCTGAGTGATTTCAAATATATGTCTTCTTTTAGATATTAATTTTGTAACTGATTTCAAATATATGTCTTCTTTTAGATATTAATTTTGTAACTAAGACTTCAGACTCTCCTTCAACTACGCCAGTTGTTTTATCTGGGTTCTCATCTTGTCCACCAGACCTGGTGTGGCTGGGTGTCTTCTGAACCATTACTGGCTCTGCACGATCCATATTGCATGGGCTATGCTTATTCTATGTGCAGCTCTTCGGTGATGACAGCGGGAGTTTTACACACACAGAAACCATGGTATTCACTGGCAATCTTCAGAAGTACTTTTTTTTTTTTTAATGTAGTATGGAAAAAGCTCTTCTTAAGAAAACAGATAATATCAGTGCCTGAGGCCTTTGCCCTAGGTATCTCAAAGGGAAAGGCACTTAAAAAATGTGCAAAACAGCAGCCCAAACCTCCCACAGTGCTGAAAAGAAGACTAAATATTCTTAGGGTAATGTTGGGTTTCTTCCAATTTCTCCAGAAACACTTACCAAACCCACTTCCACATTTTCGGGCACTGGTTCTGGGAACTCAGCATTTAGGTACTTTGAATGAAAACAGCATGGTCAGCTGGACCACCTTACATGAACATTAGTTTCCATTCACAGGACCTGAATCTATTTTCCCTGTGAAAACCCTGGAGTGGCTCCACAGGAGCTGTTTAGAGTCACACTGGTGTAAAGCCAGAGGAAACTCCAGCCTATAAGATGCACTTCACTTTGCAAAGCATGTGCTATTAATTAACCATAAGAAATGGCTGTTCATTTACTTTTCAGCTACATGAAGATTAAATGTTTCCTAACTCAGCCTCAGTCTCAGCTATCCTTCTTCAGCTTGCTCCACGAGGTGCTCCACCAAGGTATGGGGGAAGGTGGGTGAGTGTGGGCAGCAAGAACCACTGAAGAAGACTAAGCCATGCTGAAGAGAGCTGAAATTTTAGGAGAAACCAGCCATATGTCAAAGGAAGAAAACCCATGACCAATTCTGAGCAGGTCATCTTCAAAGAGAAGGATTCTTGAAAAGTGAAATGGATTATTATTTACAGCAGAAGCAGCCATTGGTGGGGAGTATTTAGATACCTGCAGACCGAATAGATTCTGATTTTCCACTCTTCCGCTTGTCCATTTTTCAGGCCAGTATGACCTTCTGTCATGGTTTCTTATCTGTAGTTTTTATATACATCTTCTCTGAAATGCTGAGAATGATATTGGAGCATCTTGGGAAATGCAAGCAAATAGGAGACATGTTGTGCAGTAGGTCATAAAAGCTTCATATCTTGGATCTGCTACTTCTAAGAAAAAGCCAGATTTTTTTCTTGGAACCACCCTAAGTAAAAAAATTGATGCAAACAACATAAGTGAGGCCTTGTGTGGTTTGGAAGCCACAAAGACTCTCAACCACTAGACTGGCCCAATTCCTCATGTTCTTTGCTTTTGGTCTAGTAAATCGAAAGGCCACCACAGATGTTAGTACCACAAATATTCCTGTTCTACCCAGAAATGGAACCTTTTTTATTTGATGATATCTGCAAATGAGCATGGTATGGCACAAGGAAGAGGGGTGCATCAAGCTTCTGGGAAAGGTTATCAGCTTTTCCAAATGGGCTCCAGTGAAAATTTTCTCTTTTCTTATTAAAATAGCAGGGGGTTTTTTGTTTGTTTGTTTGTTTATTTTTTTTTTTGTTTTGGTTTGGTTTTGTTTTGGTTTTTTGTTTGTTTTTTTAAACATTTTTCAGGTTTTACTAAACTCCTCTGGCAGGCTGGTATTCCTTCAGGTAAGGTTATTTCCTGACCTCTTAAACTTTTATTATATGTTTACCTTTTCAATATTTTCTGTATTATCCCAATGCCTCACTAGGCTCATGTGGTTCCTATCAGAGCTAGTTGAAGTCACCCTCCAACTGGCTAACAGGCAATGTACCAAATTATCAGATGACAAAAGACTACCTCAGATATTCACATACAGGTCTTCTCTTCAGCTTTTGAACACAACTGTCTGTGACAGAATTTAGCTTTAAATGTAGAACAGCAGAAAACACACAACTGTGGAAAAAGGAGCCCCACAGGGACCAATGCAGTGTCTCTGAGAAGATTAAAAAAAAATAAAAATCTTGAATCTTAAGTGGAACAACTTCCAATGCAAGGAGCAAGGCTTTCCTTATGCAGGATCTCCCTGGTTTTTGTCTTCATCATTTCTGAGCTGCTTCTGCAAACTAAAGGTTAACTTAGGCTTATCTGTAGCATTCAAGGAGCAACATGACATGTATGTTCTAACAAAGACAGTGACTGGAGGTAGTAGTTTCCATGAGCAGCACCTATATCAGAAGTCTTCAGGCCCAGAAATCATTAGCTGAGATCTTAAAGCAACCTGCTTTAACAGTGCTCCACCTGATACAGGAAAAACTGTCTAATTTTATGTGTGCTTGCTGTATGTGGTGAAGTGTTTATGACCTTAATTCATTTCTCAGGAAATAAACTGGGTTGATCAAAATCTCCTGGAATCAGGCTAGCAGCAATCAATTGGCAAAATCCCATGAAGCCCATAACTGTGTGTGCCCTGCATGAAAATCCACTGTTGGTTTTAAGCACTGCTCCCCAAATTTGGGTATTTTCAGTTGCCATTGGCTTTGGTGGGAAACAAGGGTGTTCATTATCACCCAGCCGCAGGTTGGCTGAGAACAAACAGCATCTACTATGCAACTTGCAACCTTTCTGAAGACAAATAATCATCACAAACCAGTTATGTGGAAAAGACATTGCCCAACTCAGGAAATAGCTAGAGCTCCTGCAACAACCGTGGTAAGACAGTTGCTTGAAAGGTAAGATGATCTATTTATTCTAAATAACTATGTTCTGGGTCCTGCTTCTTGGTTTTGAATTTGTGAATGAGTATGAAAACTCATCTCTGAAAAATGTCTACCACAAAATGAACAAAACCCTTATAACAATTGTAATTCTCCTGTTTAATATGCGCACCAGAGGGTGCTGTGCTGTGGGTCTGAACAGGACTATTAGCCACTCCAAACTACATTTAGATTGCCAATAAAAAATAAAACCCAAAAATCATTAATGTAGATTCCTGACTTGCTTTTAAAGGAAAAACATCATAGTTCTAAACTGCAGCAGAGCAAAAGGGGGGGAGGGGGGGGGGGAATAGAAACATTGAATTATGCTATGTGGTGTTTTTACCAACTGTCTAAATAAAGGTTTAGTGACTCACTGTGGAAAACAGAAAATCTTTATTTATTTTAAGAGCTGCAGTTTAAGAGTTTTGTATGAAAAAGCTTCCCTTAGGTTTATAACTTAAACACTGCCCATCTGCTCTTTCCTCCCTCGTCTGCATTTACAGTAAATCTGAGACTTCCTTTTTCAAAAAATACATTTTAAAAAATGTACGGATTTGGCCAACAGTGTCTGTAGAGATACAAAGAAGTCGAATTTAATGTACCAGTGTCTAAAATGATGGTTTCCCTTTGGTGCACACTAGAGGCAGGAAGTTTTCTGCTCCGAGTTCAGTGTTGGTTTCAGGTTGCCTGCAGGAGTTTCTAGAAGAGGAGGTCATGTGGAAGCATGAACCCTAATTAGGCTGGGTACCTGTTTTCCAAATTTTACAGAGAGAAAAGAAAGATGCATCTACCTGGGATCAGGACCAGGATCCACTGAAGCCAGTGGGAAGATGCAGGGATCCACACCTATGCAGGCAGCCGTATGGTGAGCAGGGAGACCCTCTGCTCCTTGTCTTCTGATTAGCCCCCCGCTGACTCAGGTGTCTTGCTGGCAGTTACCATGGATGAAGAGCAATGCCAGTCCCCCGGCACACATGGTGTGACACACAGCTCATTAGTTCATGAGCATAATAAGGCTTGCTTTTTTTTTTTTTTTTTTTTTTTTTTAATATAGTCTCACTGCATGAAAGAGGCTTCAGGTCACAGTTTTGAATTAAATTCAGAGTAACTGCACTGAAGACCATTCATTTTTTGCTGCTGGAAAACCAGGTAGAAATGACAATCAGGCCCTTCAGTTTGATCCCTGAGAGGAAGGATGGCTTATAAAACATCACCTCTAGGTGTGTTATCGGGGGTCTACCCGTGCCTGGTTTTTTGCGTGGAGGCAGAAGTGGCTTACACTTTAAGAATAACCTGTAAGAAAGAGATGCAAAGGCAGAATACTTCACCAACTCCCAACTTATATTTCTGTCTCTGACTCCCATTATTAATGAACTCATTCACTTTCATAAAAACAACTACACAAGTGCTTCTAACCATATCTATAAAACTATTTAATGCTCTTTTCGAAACAAGGCAGCTTACAGCCATAGTAATTGCAGTTTTACTAGACCTTTAAATGAGAAGCAGCTACTTATTAAGTTTTGATATGGTGAGCTGATTAGACAAGTTAAACATAAAGGCACAATTTATGCATACTGTATAACCACATGTGCATGTAGTGCAGTTCTTACACTGGTGTTTGGCACTCACTGCAATAGGAAATCCTGCTAGGTATACAGTTTTATACCACTTACAGGTTACAAGTAGTAAAGCGAAAAATGCTAGATTTTACAGGAAAATAATATTCATAAATCTCCAGCAGTGAATTACAGTATAACTCAGAGCTGTCTTTGTTTTGCTGCTCCTATGAATTCAATTCTGTTGCCAGTGCAGAAACAATAAACACAAAGACCAAAGTGGAAACCACTCCCCTCGCATTTGGCAAGTGCTTATATCCAATTTACAGCTGGACTCTGAAAATGGCTTCTGAAACAGTACTAATAACAAAGAAGTTCCCACAGATGCTCATTTTTTTTTCTTCAAGCAAACTGAAGCAGTCCATCGTGTACAAGTTAAAGATGTCTTCTAATGTTCGACCTGGTTTTGCCAGTTCATCTGTCTCTGCTTTGTACCTCTCTCAATGTGAATCATATTTATTTGTCTTTTGTCTTATTAGGCAACTCGCTCAGTGCATTGTGTATTAAAGATCTCTTCCTTATGTAGTCCTCACAAGGGAGACTCTATGCTGCCTAAACAGTCCTCTGAACTTAAGTGCTCCTGGTCTGGCATGACTGGGCATTACTACATTTTTGCATATTGATTTGGTTATTGTTATGTGCCAAATTCAGGATCAGTTCTCTGCTTTGTTACAGTACAGTAATTTTGTTACTCTGAGTAAGTAGGCTTTCATGAGCACTGACATCAGTGCAGTCATCTCAGGGAACTCAAATTGATTAATTTGTCGATATGCATCACCCACATCTAAAATGATCAGTACAACCTATGTTTTATCTGGTCTTGGGTCATTACAAAATGTGACACGTCAAGAAAAGAGTTAGCACATTCTTTCGTTGTATCATATTTATATGGCACATATTGTATGGGGGCATTAAGCTGCTGTATGGAGGATTTTCTCTAATATCTTTATACCTAGATTTAAAAGTAACACAGAAACTGATTTGACAAAGACTTCACATATTCATAACGTTAGGAACCTGAGTAACACCAGTGTGGACTGTTCATGTGCTTAAGTACCTTGCTGATTCAGGGCCACAATGAGCAGAAGAGTCAGGAAATAAGTGAGGAAAAAGTATTTGTCGAAGGTTAATCATATATTCTGCCTCTGGCGTGAGAGGATTACCACAGGAGGCTTTAAGGAATTTGTCTCCCCCTGTGCAGCATTGCACAAACAGTCATTTTCTTCTATTGCAAGCACTGGTTAGTATTAGGCACCAGATACAGGATATGGTGAACTAATTGTCTTATCTGGCATGACAAGCTGTATCTGTGATTTATGAGTAGGAGTCTGATGGTAACACTGGTGTCATTATCAGAGTGACAACACTGACTGGCTTAAAGGGAGCTATTTTTAATTTACATTGATATAAACAAGAAAAGAATGAGACCTCAATTATACTTAAACACCTGAACTAATTGTGGGTTTCAACCTCCTTTAAATTTTCCAGTAGAGTTTCGGGACCTATACAGTGAATTTAAGTCTTGTGACAACAGGTTTGTTTTTCTCCCATACCTTTTAAAGACCCTTTGAAAATAGTTCAGACTAAACAGTCCAGATGTCCACAGAGAGAGGCTGGAATATTTTTGCTTTTAAGGGATAGAAAGAGCAAGTGAGCTGTTAGGGGCTCTTGTGGACAATAAAGACTTTGTTTATCCTTATTATAAATATTTTAAATAATATGCCAGCATAAGAAAATTCCTTTTGAACAGAAAGCAGGAACCACTATCTTGAAATAATAAAAGATTTTCACAAAGTGTAAAGTACCAGTATGCATGAGAGAAATGGTTGTGTTCTCTTTAAATATGGTATTCTAGGTATTGCCTGGCATTTTGCTACTTACAGTCTTCCTCAAAAGAACAGAACGTAGTAGAAAAATGTACCAGATTGGAGCTTTGAAGGCGAGCATATATATTTCTTTATTTATTAGTTCTAATATGGTCACAGTTTTATAGTTTCCAAGTTACTAGTTTCTATCTGAACACAAAAATATATATAAACTCCAAACATAATCAGGTGGAATATGAAATAAGTAAATAAGGTAACCTGCTATGAATATGATAAATGCATCTCTTTGAATCATATCATTTATTCATGACTTTTTCTAGTTAGCTCAATAAGATCCTTAATTACTGTGAGCTGAAGCCCAGGTGAATCAGAGGGTCTGATGGAAGATCTCTTTCCATCTGCATTCAGCTCTGTGCTATTCAGACATGCAGAGCAATGCTGCTGAGATGTTCCACAAATGTCCAACAGAAATTAAAGATACTCATATGGGACTGGACTTTTGGGAACTCCAAGGCATTAAAATTCTCATTCTCTTCTACCTTGTTTATCTGAGTGTGGTTAGACAGCATGCCACTCCTAGGGGCATGAAGGATGGAAATAACCCTTCCATCCATTACTGCTGTGACACATTCTGCTTGATCCTGGCCCTGAACTTGACTTAGAAGTTAGAAGTCTCATGGGCTCAACTTGACTTCTACCACACTTAGAACCCAAGATATCTGTTCTCCAAGGAATATCTTGCTTTCTAATTGATTTTCAGGATCACATACAGTTGTCAATACTGGTCTGTAAATACCAGTGTGATTTAGCATTTATTGCTAGCAATTACTTTTTTTTTTTTTTCCCCCTTCATTTAGTTTTGTTAGCAGAGATTGACAGATTCTCTTTTAAGACCATCCCTCTAACAGAGTATTTTGGGCCTAGTTAAGACAGTATTTCTTACGTTTTTTGTGTTTGGTTTTTTTTTTTGTTTTGTTTTGTTTTGTTTTGTTTTGGGTTTTTTTTTTTTTTTTTTTTTTTTTTTTTTTTTTTTGTCTCTAGTCTCACCAGCAATATCCAGAACATTGTGAGATCATCTCTTCACCCAAATGCTTTTATTGGTTGATGAAAATATAACTAAGGGAAATGTCCTAATAAGATCTCCTAGGATTTACCTCCACATACAAATCATATCTAATGTATTAAAAAATAGTCTATGCAGTCAGGGGTCGTCACATCAACTCATTTTATGAAAATGTATGTCTGCTGGTATTCTGTATAGATACACCTTTCCATAATTTGAACTTCAGTAAATACGCTCACTGTATTTTCTGTGGACTGTGTGCAAAAAGGGTCTCTCACTGTGGTGGTTAACATCATCAGACAATTATCAAATTATGCTGGGAAGGCCTTCATCTTCAGTAAAAATAATAGATATAGTCCATAGTTTTTCAAGACAGGCATAGTTGGAGGGGTTTGCCTCAGCAGTAAGATGAAATGGGATGATGGCAAAACATCACTTATGAACACACTTTCTGTGTATGGCTGCTATAGTTTGAAGTTTCCCTCATTTCAGTGTGTTTCTCTTATGAAATGATCACAGAAAGATGAAAGAGGAAGTAGAGGAAAACAATTTTCAATACTAACAACAGCTTAAACATGAAACAACAGAGAAATAATGATATTGTCTCTGATTGGATGGAAAGTTTTCTTCCATCCCTCAAGGCAGAACTGTAAATACAGGAACAGTCAGTTCCCAACATCTCCAAAGATTACCCAGCAGACTGGCATAATCTGATTATTAGAAAGACCTAACCAGACCTCTTATATAGCCTAAGGGAACACTGGAGCTTCTAGATCTCCCAGTGATGCTGGACTGTCCCCTTGCCTTTCCTAGTGTGGCTTTCCATCTGTGGCTAGCTAAGCTTCCCAGGGATTCGGTAGTTATCTAGCCCAGGAAATCATCATTTCCAACAAACACAGTTTCAAAATTGCCTTCCCAGCTTGCTTGAAATCTGTGCATATAATTCTGCTCTGCTACTGAGCTGGCTGTCTTTTTATCTTTCAGCTATCCACCCTTTCCAAAATTAAGACTTATTCTGATGAGAAGCATGCTAATATCTGGCACTCCAACTCTGTGAACACCTATGTGCATGTATGTATAAAATCCTGATACATTTTACAACAAGTAACGAACTGCGAATAAGGGAAATATTTCTTTGATAGAAGCCAAGCTTGATAAAAGGAGTGCACACTGTCGTGCCTGAAAGTATGGTATTAATAATTAAGCCATGCAATCATTACCTCAGGATATTATTTCTTAAATATCTCTTGCAAAGGCAATACGATTACATATGAATTATATCAATTTTCTACCAACAAAAAAAAAATCCACAGAAATAGGAATTGAATTACACTGTCCAATTTGCTGTAAAGTTCACTGTACGTGAAGAAATTAATCAAAGCTACCACCACCCATTTTTATGGGAACATAAAATGATGTGAACTTCCATTTTTAATAAAGATGCATAGCTCTTTTATGAAGACTGACTAATAACACTGTAATGAACTGAAAAGCTACTGATACATTAAGAATGAAAATTTTAAGAGATATGTTTACTGAGTCTCCTGTTTCAAGCCAGGCAACACTTCCATTTGAATCTGCCTATAGATAAAGGAAAAAATCCAAACAATAAAGTTGATGTGAACTCTGTGTAGAATCATCTCCCACACATATAAATGGTCAGTGACGCTCTTTTTATCTATCTACTTCCACCTAAATGATCCCTCAGACAGATGTGGTCTGCATTCTCCAGCAGTTTGAGACCCTGTGCAGACATCTCTCTGTTTCCACAAATGCTCATGACTGGATACTTCCAACCTGATTCAAAGGACTGCAAGGCAATGAAGGAATTTTCCTAGGCCCCAAATTCAGGTGGATTCTGAGCAGCAGCATGCCTATGTGTTCTCTATGCAGGATAAAGGCTTTTAATCAGGAAGGCTGTCCCTCCTTTCCCCAAAAGAATGCTAATTAATTAAAGTCATTGGATATTAATCAAATAAACAGATAGTAAGCTAATTTATTTTGACTGTGTTCATATAGATGTTTCCTTTGCCTTTTTTAAAAAAAAAAAAAAAAAAAAAAAACAACATCCTAAGGAATGATGCAATTGTTTGGAATATTTGCTTAAACACTGTTTAAGCATGTAGTGAGAAGCAATGTGGAAATATCTCAATCATAGCAAAGAGTTTCAGAAAGCTTTTTATCTTACCTGGAAGTAAATGCTGCTCTCCATTCTTTTAGACAACTGAATTAAAACAGATACAAAATCTGTGGTAAGGTAAATTTTTGTGGGTTTTTTTTCCATTCATCTGAACACTCAGTCAGTTAACTTTGTTCACCAGGTGTCTTCTCATTTTTCACAAATGGCTGTCTAAATAAGAAACTAGCAGAAGTTTGATTAGTTGCTAGAATTCATCTGAAGGAAATCTTCAAGGCCTTTTATCATGGGTGGTCCTTTTCTTCGGCTTTTCTTAACCCTTGTTCTAGTTAATATTTAAAAAAAACCCAAACAGCTAAGGGCAATGTTTCATAACTGCAAGAGGTAAAGGGCTAATGAATAATAGCATTGGTAGTAATAGACAAAGGTGGAATTCTTGATTATATTTAATAAATCAGCTTAATCATTAGCATTTGATATGGTGCTCAGAGGCATCATATCATGAGTCAGGGAATTGACTTGTTTACTTATCTTTCCCAGATCTGTGAATCTAAACATCAATCAAATGCTGGAAAATTATTTAGCTAGAATGGTGATTACTCACTTTATCTACTCTTTTGAACTGCTTCTGCAGAGGAAGAATACTTCAGGAGTATCATCTTCTCCTTTCCTGCCCCTACCTCCAACTGCCTTATTCTAAAAATGTCCTTTCTGTGAATCCGACAAGGGACCACATGCCTCATCTCAAGACCACTAAACTACAGAGATGGCAACAAGAGAGAAATACAATATTCCAGTTGGATAATCACCAAGCAGTCTGATTCACTTAGTCTAATGTTCCCAGTCAGATCCTGGCAATGAAATAAGCATGTAGGAGGATTCAAACAGATTAGTTTTAATTAAAATAATAAAAAGGTCCAAGCCATGGACCTCAGATTTGAGCTCCTCTTATTTTTTCATGAAGAAGAAAATCTGATCAACTCTTACTCTGAACCTGTCCCTCAAATTTTTAGTCTGATTTGAATTCAAAGTCACATGAACCTGTTTGGCTGCTTCTAAAAAACTACTCTGCAAATGCTCACCAATTCATCAATACAGACCCACAGTTCATCTTCAAAACTCCTCAGCTCTGGATTTGTTCTAGAGCTTAAAATTGTCCCAATCAGGGAACAATAGACCCTGTAAGTAATGTTGGCAGAATTTGGGGTCTGCGATAAAGAAACAATTAATTATTGTTATTATAATAATTATCATATTGGGGTCTCCTGTATCAGGATTAAGACTCTGCAGGTGCTGAACAGCATTGCTGTACAGAACCTCAGTGGCAGCTGGCACCAGCTGGAATCCCATTTCCTGCTCACCAGAGCTTCAAAATATGTCATTACATGTAGAGAAAAGAGGGAGAAATGTTGTTTGTCTTTTAATTTCTCTTAAAATCTTCTACATTTGTCTACAATGCACCATTGACAAAACTACTACTGATTTAAATAAAAAACAAGCAAACAAAATTAAACAGACTGAAATCATGCCTACATGTGCATCGAAGCATTTATCAGATTGGCCCATATATTAAAAGACCTGTTTTTTTTTTTTTTCTGCTGAGCTGAAAGTGAAATATTTTTAAAGGCTTGTGTTGTAAACAGAAAATCCATGATTTAAATTAATGATTTATTCCTTTAAAGCCAGTGTGGAATCTATCACTGGCATGATAAGATGCACATTGTCTTCTATCTGCATATAGCCATGTAACTGTGAAATATCTGGCTGTGAATATGAAAAAAAAAAATCAATTTTGCCTGGTTTCAAGCATATCTCCTGAGTCTGAGATATGTCTCACTTGTTTTTCAAATACCGCTACAAGTAATTTAAGCTCTGTGTTCAGAAAAAGAACTTGTCTCTGTGTGGGTGCACACATCTGTATTACCTGATTGGCATTAATTTTTACCTATTTTAAACAGAAAGATTGCAGTTGTCCTCCTGCATTTTTTTTTTCCCACAGAGGAAACGATCATTAAGACACTGCCTGATCCAAAGCCCAAGGAAGTCAATGTACAGTTTCAAACTTTGGTGAAGTGTTGGTCACACTCCAAGGACCAGATTCTTGAAGGGTTTTAAGGTCCAGCTTTGGGAAGACTTGAAAGTCTGGATATTAACACTGAATCCTCAGTTCAGCATACATGATGAACTTTTAGCTTTCAGAGAATCTTCCAGAAATCACTACCAGGTGTTGGCCTGGATCAATCTTGTATCTGATGTAGAATTATATTTTCTGTGATCCTGAAAATCTGGAGTGATATTCAAGTTACAAGATCACAGAACATCTCAAGTTGGAAGGCATTTCTGGAGACCATCTACTCCAACCCCTTGTTCAAGCAGACCCAGCTACAGGAGGCTACTCAGGGTCATGTACATCTGGGTTTTTAATACCTCCAGCGATGAAGACTCCACAATCTCTCTTGGCAACCCATGCCAGTGTTTGACCACCCTCACAAAAAAAAAAAAAAAAAAAAAAAAAAGAAGTTTGTCCCATTACTTCTTGTCCCATTACTGGGCACCACTGAGAAGAGACTGATTCTGTCTGATTTAAACCTCACACTGGGTATTTATACACATTGGTAAGATCCCCCCCTGAGCCTCCTTTGCTCCAGGCTAAACAGTCCCACCTCTCTCAACCCCTATTCACATGCCAGATTCTTTGAGCCCTTAATCACCTTAGTGACCCTTCACTGCACTCAATTCTGTATATCCATGTCTCTCTTGTACTGGAGAGCCCAGGACTGGACACAGCACCCCAGATGTCTTCTCACTGGTGCTCAGTAAAGGGAAAGCATTAACCCCTTTACACCTGCTAGCAAAGCTTTTCCTGATGCATCCCAGGATGCTGTTGGCTGCCTTTGCTGCAAGAGTGCATTGTTGGCTCACAGTCAACTTGTTCACCATGGCCCCTGATCCTTTTCTGCCAAGCTGCTTTCTAGATAGTCAGTCTCCAGGGTGTACTAGTGCATGGGATTGTTCCTTTCCAGGTGCAGGACTTTGTTTTTCCTTTTGTTGACCAACATGGGGCTCCTGTTGGCCCATTTCTCTAGCCTGTCGAGGTCCCTCTGAAAGGCAGCACAACCATTTGGTCTGTCAACCAGTTCTCCTAGTTATGTGTCATCTGTAAATTTGCTGAGGCTGCACTGTCCCATCATCCAGGTCATTAATAAAGGGGTTAAATAGTTTTGGTCCCAGTATCAGCCCTGGAGCTGGCTAGTAACTAGTGACTGACTTCAAGATGAGCTTCAAGCTGCTGGCCACAACCCTTTTGAGCCCAGTACTTATGCCAGTTTTCAGTTCACCTCACTGCCTCATATATACGAACCCATACTTCACGAAGTTGTCTGTGAGGATGGCAACAAGAGAGTGCCAAAAGCCTTACTAGAGATAAAGCACATCCATTTCTCTTCCCTCACCCACTAATCCTGTCATGTTATCCTGGAAGGCTATTAGGTTGCTCAGACATAATTTCCTTTTTCCTTTTGATAAATCTGTGCTGATTGTTCCTGATCACCTTTCCATATTTCAAGTGTCTGGAAACAGTTTCCAGAATTAGCTGTTCCATCACCTTCCCAGGGATCGAGGTGAAGGTGGCCTGCCTGTAGTTGCCTGGACCCTTGGCCTTCTTGAAGACAGAAGTGACATTTCCTTTTTTCCAGTGTTTTTAGGAACACTGCTCTTGCAGGTTCTCGAGAACCTCTCCCGATCACCATGACATTTCAGAGATAACCAAGAGCGGCCTCGCAAAACATCAGACAATTCTTTGATGCATCCCACCAGGGCCCATGGACTTGTGTCTGTCCATTTTGTTTAAATGTTCCCTAACCTACACCAAGGGCAAGTCTTCCCTGTTCCAGACCTTCCTGGCAAAGACCGAGGTGAAGAAGACATTGAGTACCTTGGCCTTTTCCACCTCCTTTGTTACCAGGGCCTCGTCCCACCCAGCAGCAAGTCCCCGTTTCCCCCAGTATCTCCCTAGCAGCTGGTATGCCCTGTGCTGCAGCACAGCATGGCACAGCAGGCCACGGCACGGTACTTCTTCCAGCTACCTATGAACACCTCTTAGGAAAATAAACAGAACACGACAGAAGCCAGGGCTGGGCTCTCTGTTACCTTTCTGCACAACAGGATTTCAGTGCGTGCAAGCGTGCACCAAGACCTGCAAAGACTGACTTTGAAAGTCCAGCTGAGAATTTAATTTTAAGTGATATGAGCTCCAGCTTAATGAAACTGTATTTTCTCCTCTCTAACAGATACTTTACCTTTCCCTTTGTCTGCCCTGTTGCTTGCCCTAAACTCAACTTGCTCCAGTGGGATGTATCCTCAGCCAGTCAGTCATTCCCTCAGGCAGGGTGAGCTTCTGTTGCTCCATTTTTGGCAAACTCTGCAGCACAGATTTCTAAATGTCTTGTATTTATTTTATTGCATTTTTTGTGTGTCTGTGCATGAAACCTTATGTTTGGTGGGTAAACAGTGGGTAAACATTTTTCATAGAGACTTTTTATTTTTTAATACACAGAGTAATTTTCTCAAATAGCTCCTTTCTTGCACCGCTTCATAATATCATGTGGAAATAGATGGTCTGTTTCAACATCGGGGAACTGGAGGGATAAGAATAGAGACAGCAGTGTGGAAGCAATGGGTCCCTCTTCTGCCCATATGGTTCAGGTTTGCATTTTGGCTGGCACGATAATGTGATTGCTGGCAGATCGAATGTTTAGTCTCCAGAGCAAATAGCAGCCAATGAGTTGGGGTGTAATGTACATGTGGAGATGTTCATAATATTCCACACAGGCTGAACCTACAGCAGGAGCGAATTCAGCTGCAGTGAAAACAGAGATGCTGCATGAATCCTTCTGTCAGCACAGCAATGGCATTTCCAGGCTTTTGCATTTGGGAAGGGGAGGAATGTGCCTCTGGGGACGGAGAATGCCACCACTCACGGATTCTCCCGTGGCAGGAATTTCTGACTTGCCGCATAGAAGGTGATGTATTCTGATGAGCCTGAAAGTTACATTTCATCACTGCTTTATCACCCGATGAATCATTACAGCAGATGAATGTTAATTGTAGCTAAACAAATGGGCATGTCCTCTCTACCCCCAGACAGCTGCCACCGCTGTAAGACATTAGGCAGAGGGTGCAAAGTGCTTCTGGATGGAAGGGAAGTGCGACCCGTACCTCTGGTGCAATGTAATGACATGCCAGGTGTGGAAGAGTGTTTGGATTGGAGCAATTTCCATTTGCTCTGTGGCTTGCACCCCACTGAGGACCTGCATAGTGCAGTTTCCTTAAGTGGTGGTTTACACCCGGGCAGCAGGGTCTGCATGGAAACAGATTTGGCTTAGCCATACACCCTTGCACTGGCACCCCTGGGGCTGAGAGGGTACCTGGCATCGCTGGATGAGGAGCCACTGGGATGGTGTGAGAGGCTGCTGAACCTGGACGTAGGGCAGAATAGTGCCAGTTCCCTGGGGACCAGCAGTCTTTGGTTTCAGGGATCTTTGTCCAGGGAAAAAAAAAAAAAAACTGATAGGGTAGACTGGTGTGTTTTCTTCTACCAGTTGTCCGTCTTGGCTGACCTAGTGGCAAATCTTCTGTAGCTAAGCCACTGAGGCCTGTGTTGTCTTAATGATTTGAATTCTTTTGCTGCTGTTATAGGAACAAAGACAAAGTGTATTGGGGTACCCCATTTCACCTAGTTCATGTTTCTCCTCAACACTGGTAAGCAGTGACTTGCAAAAATGACATTTCTGTGCCATTCTTGATCCTCTGTTGTAAGACAGTCTGTTTCTGGGAATAGAGTTGCATGACAAGAGAGAGAGGTATCCAAATAGCTAGGTGAGGAGCTAAGATCTCAGACCCATTCTTCCTACAGGATATTTTAGTATTTGTGAAGGTGCATGACTGGAAAAGGAGGAGACAAGCCAGGAAAAGAAAGGAAGTGCTAACGGCTAGGGACGGTTGTGGCTAAAATTTAGCCATCTGAAGGTTAGGTACATGCATTTTGGTGTGTGAGAGTGGACATCTGTAGCTGGTCTTTAAAATGTGCAAAAATATCAAATCTAAGCATTCATTTTGTAGGGTTGAAAGAAATAGCTACTATCTACACAGAGAGCCCTGCCCCTTACAGAGGTGCCTCGGCATCGATGAAATTCAGATGGCAGCAAACGTATAACTCACAGCATCCTATTCTCAGTATGTGGGCCCGTCTCCACACAGTTCCCCACCTGGAAAACCTTCCTGGAGACCCCAGTTCTGCCTCTGGGAGCCATTCGCTGCCGCAGAGGCTTCATCCCCCCGGCTCGCCTCGTCTGGCAGGTACCTCCTCAGCTCAGCTGCTGACGGCAAGCAAGAGGAGGGGAGCGAGGAGATCCTCGCAGACAGTTCAAACGCAGACTAAGAAGCATGTGTTGAAATGTCGTCAAAGTAGCAGGAATTCATTTTATTGAAGAATACATATAATAAAGATAGAACAAAGGGACTGAAATGGTGAACAGATGGGCGGGTGTTCTTCGGTGGCTCAGGAGCTGTGTGAACATGCTGGTTTATGCCCTCCCCCTCTTTCTGCTTTTTTTTTTTTTTTTTTTCCTTGGTTTGGTTTGGTTTAGTTTTGATGCATCAGGGTAGGATGTGAAATGATATGACAGTATATGTCAGAAACTTGGGGGAAAATAAAACCCCCTTTTTTTAACATCAAACTACTGCTATCAATAGGAACAGCAACTGTTCAAAATTTGTTTCAGAGCTGCCAAGAAGTGAACATTCACGGGAGAGAGAGAAAGAGAGAGAGAGAAGGGAAAAAATATTTTTCCCTGCTGTTTGCAAGGTGGACACAAATGCAAGCGGTAGGAGGCTGACAACTTGACACATGTCTAATAAATCTAAAGCATGGAAAAAAGTCAACAATTCACTGTACAAGAAAGCATTACTGGGATAAAAAAGTACAACCCAACAACCCCCCTACACTTAAAAATATATTTATTCCCATATTGGTAAGGAACGTCGACATTAGAGCCTTGATTTCTCTTCTCCTCCCTGCCCAACATTCCTTTTTCTGGATTTCTTTTTTTAAACCAGGGGCACATTAGATCCTGTGCTGAGGAAGCTGAGGTTTGTTGCATTAAAAATGAACAAGGTGCAAAAGTTGAGTCCAGCGAGCAGATGTTGGGAGCTCAGCGTGCTGGTGACAAAGGGCTAGAGTGCAAGAAGCTTCCATCTCACGTCTGTTCTTCAGCGCAGAGCAGGCAAGGTTTTAATTTGACAAGTTGGTTGGATGCAGGGAATTCACAGATCTCTGTGAAAGCCAAACAGATTTGGCCACCTACTGCATGGCCACATTCAGCTAAAAGGGTAGCAGTTGTGGAAATGTCTCCTGCTCCAGCCGCCTGACACCACACACACAATAGGGAGCCTCGAGGAGGCTTGTTTACCACAGGCAGCAAATTCCTTTAAAAGGGAAGAAAGGGGGGAAATAAGAAGTGGGAGACAAAAAAGTCATGCTTATGTTATCAAAATAATTAAGTATTTTTATTTCCAGGTGGCTGGTTGGTTATTTTTTAAAGCTCTTCATCTTTTTTTTTTTTTTTTTTCTTAATAGTCCGTATGCTATGAAATGCAAGAATGAAAATGAATACTGAAACTAAAGGAAATTCTCTTACAAGCTTCTTGTAAACAGAAACATCAGCATTAAAGTTATGAATCTTAATTTGTGCCACTGAGCTAAAATTTGTATCTTACTGCATTAAAGAAATATAGACATAGAGCACTGTGTAGTGTCTATGTGCTCTACAGAAAACTGACATGGTCTCTCCAATTTATGGGGAAATTGACATAATTTTGAAAAAAAAAAAAAAAGAAAAAAAAAACACTTGTGAACTGGATTTTGCATAATGGGATTAATTTGGTTGACTGTCACATCAACTGTGCTGCAGAATGCAAGTTAATCACAACATCGGTCTGATTTAAAAGAAGAACGAAAAAAAGAGAAGGAGAAGGAAAAAGAGAAAAAAAGGAAAGGCATTTTCTTCCTCTCTTCAATTATTGTTTCGCTTTAAAACATCTCTGTTTCTTCTGTAGCTGTGGTAGCTCTGGCAAACAAGACTGGTGTATATTTGCAATGGCCACCTGAGTGGTCTTTTTTTCCCTCCCCCACTCTCCACAGTAAAGGGGGAAAAAAACAGTCAATAGCTTTTACAGGCTCATGCAAAACTGCTTTCATGGCATGGCACAACTATATGCATTTGATCAACATTTAAGCTGATCAACCGAGCTAAAGCAACTTTAAAAATTTTGTCACACAGACCTCACTTACTGCCTTTTCTTCGACTTACCGCCCTCCCTGCGGAAGCCGCTCTCGGCATTGGGCTCCCCACTGAACCAGCCCCGCTACCCTTTTTCTGCCTGCATCCCACTCGTGGCAGTAACAGCCGTGGTCCTCTGGCAGCTCTGCGTAATGTCAGAGAGAGAAGCAAGCATCCGTCAGTTATTTTGTGGCCGATTTCTGTCTGCCTTTACAGAGGTATGGGATGAAGGAATGAAATAAACCTTCCTACAGGCTCTCACATTGTGTTCTTGGCAAAGGTACTGAAAACAGAGACAGCACATGTACATGACACATCACTTAAGTCCTCTGGTTTCTATGGTTGCAGTAGATTTTGCTTTCAGGGGGCATCCTAGGAAGGAGATAATGCTGCACAGCGCTTTGGGCACAGTGCAGTTGAAGAATTAGCACTGGGAATTGATCGTACCGTGATAGTGGTGACAGAGAACAAGGAATCGGGGCTGCCAGGATGTCAGAGCAACTTGCGCTTCCAGGGGACAGTGTCGTGTCAGCAGTTCCTGAAGGCCCTTGCACCACACCGCAGCCAGTGACTGCTCCTTCATCTCTGCCTCCCTGACAACGAGCACACTCTTCTACCCAGTGCAGCACACTGACTAGGTTAAACAATTACACTACACTAATTGGCCTGTGTCGGTCCTGATGAGAAAGTAAACAAATGCTGCAGAGAAAAGCAGAGACAAATTGTATCTAATTAAATTGATGAAAAAAGTGGCAATATTTTTCCCCAGAAAAAATAAAAATAAAAAAAAGGCAACTTGTAGCATGACACATATCTTATGCTTGCAGCCATGTACCCCACCTTCTAAACATCACAGCTTTGCTTGGATGTGGCTGTGCCAACCAGGGGAGAATGGAGATGCCCTGTAGTCTCCCTTAGTGCCAAAACTGCTGGGAAGTCTCGTGGGTCAGGTGTTGCTCTTTGTGGGCAGGGAGAAGGCTGGCTGCCACTGGTTAGTTATTCCACCAGCCCTGCTTGTATGTGTGCCTGCAAACATATGTGTGTGTTTTGGCCAGGGTGGGCTGACAGCAACACCCCAATCCATGAACAGAAGTGCTCCTTTCCCTCTCCACTCACAGGCTGGTTTGCCCACTTCTGGCACATGAGCCTCCCAGCACGTAAAGCTCGCGATGGCTTCTCGTCACCCACCAAAGTCGCCTTCATGTGACAGCTACCACCTCAGCTGATCCTGGAGGTGGAAGTCCTGGACTGGGAGCTGAAAGCACGAGGCTCCACATCTCATACGAGTGCTCTCTATCTGTAAGTAGCATCCACTTCAGTTCAGCTGTAGACCACAGCAACTCCTGGTACACTACCCTGGCAGGAAAGTCTAGGGAGACACAGGTGAATGGGTAGGAAGGTTTCAGGGATGAATACAAATTGTCCCTTAATTGACTGAAAGAGAAAAAGCCAAGAAAAATACTATGCAGTCTAAGCCACTGCTGCCTATTCTCTTGCTATTCTCCAGGCCAATGACCTCAGGGAAACTAAAATCACAAAAATTTACTAGTCTCATATGCCCATCAAGCCAAGGCAGAAACAGGAAAGAATTATGGGAGACAAAAGCCACACCTCTATGCATCCTTATTAGAAACAAGCCTGGAAAACTTTTTCCATCATTTTGCTTTGGTGAGATGGTAAATATGACGACATCTCCTTGGTTCACCTGGAAAAGGATTGATCTAAGTTTAATTATTTGGTAGGATGTTAGTAAGTAGGTAACCTCTATTTTTGGACTTCTGAACACACAACTTGTGAAAACCAGAAATCTGGGGCCATTAGAATCTCTCTTCTCCAAATCTCAGTGAAACCACTGGAATGAGACAGGGTGTGTTCACTGAGTGCATGATCCAGCCAGCCACAGAAGCAGATGCAAGAGCGGTAGCTAAGTATGTAGTATATAGATGAGCATTTCCATCCTAATCCTCTGTTTCAAGTTTCTCAGAGCTTTCCAAATGCTTTACTTATCTGCATAAAATGTTCCAGGCCTGGTCTCTGGCAAAATGAAAATTTTTAATGATTCAAGATAAAAGTGAATCAGTTATTCTTGAGCAGGAGAAGAGTATGAGAATCAAAGAAACAGATTTTGTTGTGATTTTTTTTCCTAATAGTTCATCTGCTAAAATCTCAGAGGGACCAGATTTGAAGCCTGGCATGAAGCAGCCCTCACTGAGAGGACTGTTAGAGACTAGAACATGTTACAGCTATTGACCAGTGTGTTACAGGGAAATTTCTCTGTGGTCCAAAAGGGTTATGAGTCCTTGGAAATCATCCAGTGGGCTTATGCAGTTTATTTAGGAAAGTTGATCCTCCCACTCTTCCCTCACACATACATTATTTCTTCTAGCAATATTGGGAACAAGAGGATCCATATTTTCCATGTTCGTGACTAATTTAGCTGTACAGAGATCCCAACAGAGATTAGCAAGATGAACTAGACAACCTCCTGAGATCTCCTCTAGCCTAATTTTCCTATTGTCTAGTCTAAATGGCCATCTGATTAATACCATAAGTCCCATAAAAACTTTACACTGCTTGTGTAAATCTGTTTATCTAAGTCCACCAGTGAACCATAGCACAAAATATTACAGAATTATTTCTTGGGTCTTCCCCTGTGGTCTTTCAGGTTGATACATGCTGAGCAGCCTGCGTTGTGCAATGCATGTAAGTTTTGTGTGTTGAAACTGCAGTAAATTCAAGGTGTGGTGTAACCAATAAATACTTAGTGTGTTGAAGATAGGAGAGAAGCATTATTCCCTGTGATGGCTATGGATTTCCCTGTGCATGAAAGACATGTTCATGTTGCCATACGTTGGCTCTAGTTTGCATAGCAGCTAGGGGAACTGGAGGAAGGGTTGCATCTCTTCCACACAGAAGGTGCTGTGGCACAGTGCGTTCTGTGGCAAAAATAGGGCAACAGTGAAGATGATCTGGTTATCCACACTGCAGACAGGAGCAAGCTAAAGTAGAGCCTGGCTTTGTAGTCCCCGCGGGATGCTCCTGGAGCTACACTGCCTTTGTGAACAACTAATAGATCAACCAAAGTGGAAATACACACATGGCTTTGTGCAGTTGCGTGGCTTTCACACTAGTTCGGACAACCTGAGTGGTAATCAGTGATCTTCAAACTTAGGTTCATACTGAACCTTCTCCGGATGAAATCCAAGGCATTTTGCACTAAATTTGGTAATTTGGTGGTGGTGTTAGCAATCGAGGTCAACTGAAAATGCACCATAATAGTTACATACACATCATATAGACAAAGCAAAAAAAAAAAAAAAAAAAAAAAAAAAAGGAATGAAGCGTATTACTAGCATGCCCATTTTAAAGATGAGTAACTGAGTCACAGAGATGAGGGCCTAAATTCCCACAGACAGGAAGGGAACTGAGGAGCAAGTACTCGCCCAAACTGAACAGAAAGTCAATAACAGGGCTTAACTTTGCTCTCCTGACTTGCAGTCATTTTATGACGCAACTATAAAATCAAGTTTTTCACTCGGGCTTCTTAGAAAAGGTGAGTTATTTCTGCCCTGTAGCAGGCACTTGTGAAGTTCACCTGGCGGGACATTGCAGAGCGTCAGCATCTGCAGCATCCCTCGGCCCATGGGTTGGGGCAAGGATGGCAACAGGGGAGAGCTGCATCCCGGATTCACTTTGTCAGAAGGTTGGGCGACTTCTGTGTGAATAACTGACTGACTTGTTGCTAGGGAACAGTTGGAAGGCATGCTTTTGATCTCCCATATGCTTACTACTAATAAATAAACAAATAACAATAATTACAACAAACCCCAAGCCTGTTGTATCTCCAGGATTAATTAATGATGAAATACAGCTGAAATTCTGTAAAAGAAGGCAGCAAGGTGGGTTAGATTTCACATTTTCCTGCTGTGTATGGAAATGATGGTTGAAATTAACATTTTTTTTCCTCCTTAAAATTTACCTTAGCTGGATCAGGTTAGTGGGAGGAGTGGGGGAGTATTCCCTTCACAGACAGAGGATGAGCAGACAGACAGTAAATCTCCCCATGCCACTTTTACTAGCATCCAGTTTTTCCTGCCTAGTACAGTTAAGTTTTTTAGATACTTTACTTGCATTTCTAATTCAGTTATTCTTCTGAAATTTATTCAAAGGATTTATGCTTATGAAATTATAATATAATGCTGCCTATATGCCAATGAGCTGCAGGCAAAGAAAATAATTTTCTTCAATTTACAGTTATGAGGCTGGAAGAAAATGATGCCTTCTTATCACCTCTTTTTCTTTGTATGCCTCAGTATTTTTTTAAGTCTTCAGAAGGCAGGAGCTGATGATGAATTCTTAAGCAGATCACACTGATAATTGTATTTCAGAACTGTCAACTCTGTGAAGACTGTCCACGGAGGTGTCTCAGTTCACTTGAGCTATTTGTGTCACTGCTTCTCCAGGAACTCAGCCCTCAATAAAACCCAAATCACTGGGGATATTGTTAAGTCTTCTGAAAGGATTATTAGATCGAAGGAAAATTTATGGGTGACACTTTGTAACAATTAATCAGGAAGTGTTGATGAAGTTAAGTTGGTTCTTTATTCTTGAACAGAAAAAAAAAAAATACAGCCCCTGTACAAATTGTCAAATGGCCTATTTTGTCACTCTGCTTGATTAATGGACTATTTGGAGTTCCAAAAAAGTCCTAGTACAAATAAAAAAGAATCATAAATATTGAATAAGCTCACAGCATGGTTAACCTTGACTATATTTTGGAACATTCTTGGGGAAAACTTTGCTATTCAGAAAATAAATTGCTAAGGGGATTAAAAAAAAAAAAAAAAATCCAAATTGGAGATTTTGGAGAATGTCACCTACCCAACCTTGTCATCCTGATTAGCCTGCCATGATAAATTAGCTTTAGTTAGCTTTGCAATCAGGTCAGAAGCTGCTGGCACACTACCACATTTTGCAAGTGGGGCTACACCTGGTCTGCAAAAGGGGCACAGGATGGCAAGGAAAATATTCCTGCTTTTGGCGCTTTGTATGTCACACAATGCTGGGACTGCTAACAGGCTATTATCCTTTTGTACTGTAATTTATGGAAATGGAGCCCAAGGACTGCTGAGAGCATGGGAGTCATGGTGCCATAAGGTTGCTTCTGAAAGGTTGGTCGAAAGATGTCCGGTGATCTGTGTATATGCAAATAGGACCAGAGTTTCAGCTGCAGTGAACACATACACACAAACGTTCATACGTATTCAGGACACGCAGTTTCCATCTTTTCCTCCTGCTCCTCTGTCTCTCTATTTGCAACTCCGGTGCCCTCTTCCCCCCAAACCTCCCCCCGCCCCCACCCCCATTGCTTGATGCAGCTGTTTAGTCCTGACAGGTCTGACCAGTCATTTTTGCTAACCTCTGATAGCATCTAGGTCAGAGTGATCCCAAACTGACTTGCTTTTGTTCTCCATTAACAAGAAATACAATGCTATTAGTTTAGGCTGGAGTTCCACAAAGCACTTAAATGCCACGTGCTTCACCCCAAACATGCAAACAATTCCCTTCTCCCTCGGCAGGGCACTTAAGTGCCTGCTTAAATTTAGGCAGGTTTCAGGCATGTTTGGGCTGAATCAGGCACTCACTCAGGAGAAATAATGCCACTTTACATTTCTTTTAGTTGGCCCCTTTTGCCAGTGCGTGTCATATCCCAGCTCACTAACCCATCTAAGCTCTCATACATGCAATAATGTATTTCAAAGCAAAGATTATTCAGGCTCAGGAAGAGGGAGAGATTTTGAAATCTGTGCTACTATCTCCATTAGGAATGTAAGAGAGCTGTGCAATAATAATTGCTCATTAGTTTTTGTTGATTCTTTGAAAGTAACACAGGGACTCAAACAGGGGGGATTGCTTTTCATCTCATCCCATTTAGTTCTGAGCTTTTCAGTCCATTTTTATCCCCACAGTTCTCCATGATCCCAAGTGGTCCTCTACCTCCCTCTGAAGAACAGCACTACACAGACAGAGAGCACCCCACTGAAGACACCTGCTTGCTGTTTTGCCAACAAGGTTAAAAAACAAGGTCCTGACCAGCAGTCATTATTAAGGATGGACATTTTCACAGGAACTAGGTGTTAATTCTGGTTAAATTCCAGCCCTGGTAATTGTACTGTTTCCAAAGGAATTCCTGCTGCTGATTCACCTGGGAAAGCCACAGCAGTTCTTAATCTCTGTCCTGAGCCACTGTGGGCTGTCACAACATGCTGCATAACTGGCTTTGGGTGGGGCTCTTCCAAGGTCTCTTGCTGAAGTGTTCTGCGTGGGATTTACAAACACTTACTGGGTCAGGGAGACTGAGCGAACCTGAACAGACCATTTGAGCTCAGTGGTTAGCATGGTGACACAGGAGAGTTGAGACTTACACTCTGTTTCCTGAGCCAGATAAGTATCCGGAGCACATCCAGGACCCAGGGCCTGCTCTGGCAGGTGAGGAATACCTTCTGCATCAAGTGCAGACACTAAGAGTGAGTGGATCAAGATCTGGATGCTCCTGGAGATGCCCCGATGCAAAGCTTTAGGTGCTTTCAGGCAGCAGGAGCAGAGTGGGAAGCTGTAAATCAAATTCTGTGCTAACAGGGCTCTTGGTTTGCAAAGCAGTGCCTCTATTCTTTGTGCAACAGAGATCCTAGAAAACAAGGTATTTCAGAGGAAAGCATTACAGCTAGTGAGAAAGGAAGTGACTTCAAGGTGTGATTATGATGGCCAGTTAGGACTAGTGTGTCTGAGTTCTGGCTCCTACTATATTTAATACAATTTATACCAAGCAGAGCAACTTCAAAAAGTGATACCCCTATTCAAAAATAGTCCCCATATTTTTTGTGGTTAAGGGACTTCTAAAAATTGTGTGTTTGAATCACCTTGGAAGAGCAGAATTTAATTCTCTTCCCTCCTTCATCTCCTGTAGGTGCTCAGATCACTTCTTTTTCAGGGCTGGATTATTCATATCACATGGGCACATACTAGACTGGGTCCCACATGATACACAGGAGGGATACCTTGTATGCAAATGCCAGCACAGCTTAAAGGTAAACCAGAAATATAATACCTTTGCAGTACCTGATATTAGATGTGTGTCCTGCAGAGAAGGACACACGCCTGGAGAACCTTGTTGCTTTGAGAACCTTACTGTTGTTAGAAGAAAGACAGACACCTGGGGTGCTTAGGTGCCTCCTTGGTACTGTGTGGTGGGTGAGCAGAGGTTTGGAGGTGTCAGAATTGGTAGGTTTTCATTAACTATCCAAGCATGTTTGTGTAGCTATTGCAAGGAGTCTTTCAACATGGAAACTCATACGAAGGCTTTTCTTTGCAGCTCTTTTGTAACACATCAAGATGCTTTACTTTCTAAAATAAAGTGTTACTATCATTTTTTTTTTTGCAAAGCTGGCAAATGACAAGATGCACCCCACTCTGCATTCTCTTCTTCTAACTCTTCCAAACATAAAACAGGCACTAAAATAAAATTCCTGCTAGTAAACATTAGGTAGGCCTTTTCCTTTGATGATTGTTCCTAAAAGAGAGCTCAAATCTAGGGAACATGGGGGGAAGATTCAGTCATTTGAAGGGTGCAGACTTCATCATTATTGTTTGCCAGAAAAAAGAGGAACAATGCATAAGAAAAAGCATACGCTAAATAAAACTCATTGCATTATAAAGAGCACCAGGCATCCTATAAAAACCTGTTGCCTAAGTATGTCTGTAACAATTTATCAGCAAATAATCTTCATACAAAGGAGCCAAAGCAATTAGCTGGGGTTTGGCAGATCTCTGCACTCCTTTGACTTACCCTGTAGTAAAACAGACCACCAAAAAAAAAAACCTTGTATACCTCAAAATGCTAGACTGATGGTTCAGATGTTTTACTAGGGTCTTCTCTGTGTTAATTTGCCATTTTTTTATAAAACATATTACACACTATTCATTTTTGTACCCTCTCTTCTTTCACTGCCCCTGCCCTCTTTGGTTATATGTGCCTAAAAGCAAACCACCTGCAGAAGTGCTTGCATCAGCCAGAACTGAATTAGCAAATTGGTTTCACCTCAAAGTGGATAAGTTTAACCTCCAGCTTAAGGTTGATTTTCATTTATTTACATTTTTAAACTTCTTTGAGTAACAGGTAACTAAAAACCTAGCTATGATAATGAAATAACGGGCCGACCAACACTGCCTGTGGTTTTAATGTAATGCACTGTTTTAATGTAACCCTTACACCACCAATTGATTTTGAAGACACCAAATGAAGAGTAAGTGGCAGGTATGTGCTATTTTCCCTTTTAAGAGTTGTAATTTTATATGATAGGATAGCACCTGTGGATCAAGTAGTGTCTGAGTTTTGAAGAGCTACAGACTGGGGGTATTGTGAAGATGTGGCTGCAGATTTGCTTATACTTATCTTTTTTTCCAAGATGCTGAGGAAAAAAAAATGTATGTATGTATGTATGTATGCTATACTGGGTACTTCGTCCTTTTATAAACCAGAACTGTGTTATTCGTGGGATGTGGAGTATAACATTGATTTTATGTTTTGATTCTTCTGTAATTGCAGAGTGAGGAGAAAAGAATTGGGCTCTTGCTCTTCACAGATGGGAAGATATGGTCTTTGATCTTAATGCTAGAACTAGTAATCAAATGTTAGTTTCCTGACTTTTAATGTGTGAATGAGTTGAAAGATGCTCTCAAGTAGGCTAACAAGCCATGTGTAGTGGGTGAGTGATGCTTTGTGTAGCTCATTCTTGACACATTTATGATATGAAACAAATGTAGGAAGGTCTTTTGATCCATGGGTTAAGGCTGCCTGTACTTATGGAAACAAGGCTGGACTGTTTGGAGGCTTTGAAAAGTATCCACTTGCATGATTGTAGGCTTGCCTTTACCTTTTTTTTGCGTATTTTTGTGCTTGCTAGCTACAGTGCTTTCTGTTATAATAATGTTAACTTTGTGTTAAGATTTGCTTCATGTGAGCTTCATTTCTACATCTTTCCTGAGTGGAAACAATGTGGTGAAATCTTGTTAGACCTGTAGTATCTGTGCTTGGGCTTGGGAAATGACAGTGCAGTTCTTATGGCCATGCAGCTACACAAAACCTGCTTATTTCCTCTTCATCAATGAATGGCACTGAGTGCTTAAAGAAGTCAGCAGTTGAATTTTGCTTGGAATTATATGTGAAGGAGGATCCTCCTTCTTGTCATTTTATTTATCATTAACAGCCATTATAATTTCTTCCCAGGGGCAATTACACTGATATCACCACGTCTAAATCAGAAATGACAATGTAGTGGTTGTATTATGTTGACTGGGCATCACCTAATTTTTAAGTGTCATTTTTGCCCTATCACTGTGATTATATCCCTTTCTAATAAGTAATATAAGAAAAGATCTACATAATAGGAAAACATACATATTAATATATTCTATGACAAACATGTTAACTTTACATATTAATCTTGGTAAATAGAAGTCATGTTTACATTTTTCCCCTTCAGTACACTGTTCCCTTGACAGTTTGCTTTGCCTCTGGTTTTATTCTTTCCAGTCCTGGTGTACATTCCACTGCCTCTGGTCACCCTGTCAGTTGCAGAAGAAGGCGGGTCACATCTATCTGGTTAAAAAGGAAAAAACAAAAAGGGAAAAAACAATGTTACTGGATAATGTAATATTGCTGCTGTCCTCATTGCATTCAGGTCTGCGTGAAGGGACTTGGATATGTGCTATAAACATATGTGTGTGATAATGAGATTGTTGGTGGAAAGTCATCTTGAAAAGACAAGGAGCAATTAAGCTTGCTTACTTATACAAGTTAGAATGACAAGATGCCATTGCTGGCCCCACTCATCCATATAATAGGGTTCTCCTTCCCTGCTTAGCTGTATTGGGAGAAGCATTTCCTGTCAAACCTCTGCCATGACTCCACCATAAAGCAATCTGCCTTCTTCCCTTTTATACACAGTTCCTTCTCACACTCACATCACTGTCCTGATTTCAACTGAGTGCCTGCTAGCAAGCACCTGAATTAGAATACTTTAAGAATTCAATGCAAAGCCTTCATTTAACTCAGTATTTATTTGTATTGGTGTACTCTCTTGTCCAATCTTAATACTTAAAGATGCCAGTGGGGAGATGTGCAAGTTGCTTGCAAACATTTAATAATGTAATGTGTGGAATCAACAAATAATGCACCTTCCTTTTTCTATCTTGAAGATTTAGATAGGATATCTTGGATGCTATTGACAAGGAGAGAAGTGTGGAACAATAAGAACATATGATAGTTAGTTTTAGATAACAATAGCTATCCTTATGCATCTAGAATTGAATGATGAAGCCATCAATTAAAGAAATAGCCCGCTGAATATATATCATTGACAAGATGAATACCAGTACATTGTATTTCTGGATGGAGATCTCAGCGATCTGTAATTCAGAAAGGCAGTGAACAGTATATACAGTCAAAATAATCCTATGATATTGAAAATCAGAAGTCTTTTGACCTTGCCACGTTTCTTTGTTTTTTAGCTACTAGACTCTTTCAGATAATGGAAGTATTTGTACTTTAATTACTTAAACAATGCTTTCTCATTTAATATCAAGATACCATTCTTCTTCACATTCAACTTATTTAGTGGACACTTTGAGGTCTTAAAAGAGCATGAGGATCAGTTCTTTCTAGTTGTTGTCTAGTCTCTTAATTAACTCTTACATACAGACATGGGGATCCATTTACAGCTTACGAACTCTTAAGAGTCCCTCTCCATATCAAGGAGGAATCCACTCCTTATGTTGTATAGCCTCTATTTTCAATCTAAATTTTCCCATGTTCTCTATGGAATGTCTGATAGTTTCTATACTCCGCCTCTTCCAGCTTTAGTGTGTTTTTTTGAGTTTTTTTTTTTGTTTCTTCCCCTTGTTTAGCTTTGATAATCATTACTGTTATGTTTATAGCAGAGAAGCAACAGAAAGAAAAGCTAAAGAAATGGGACTTGCACTATAATAAACAAGGAATTCTCAGCATTTGCAGTTTCCAGTTAATTAGTTTCAGTTCTTTTACTTACATTTGAAAGTGGGTGAATATTCCATGTTCAGGGCCAAAATTTATTCTTGGGTCTGTGCATAGGTAACAAAGCATACTGCAGCAGAGTTACACAGTGAGAATGGCTCTGTAGGATAATAAAGAAATAGTATGAGAAAAGACTGTAATTAATGCAGTACTAGACTACCTATAAAACACAGTTTAAGGAATGGGAATAAGCATTCATGACCATTATCTGTATTATTATTTTTGGTCGAGTTTTTTTAATGTGGACCCTTGTGTGTGAAATCAGCTTTATGATCTTTTCATGAGAATCTATATGTTTAGGTCCTCTTCATTTTTGTTTGCTTATATGCAGAAGGTTATTATATTCAAAAATGAATCCTACCAGGGATGCCAGTGATGGTTGCAATGAAGAAGAATTTCTAGAGCCTTAAGGGAAAAAATGGTCACTGCCTTTCCCAGAAATATTTGAAAGGGCTAATGAAGTTTGGTTGATCTCAGTGGTATTGACAATGTATGACCTGATAAGGGGAAGGAAAAAACATAGGTCTTTCAGGAAAGCAGCAGGTAAAAGAAATTTCTGTAGCAGTCCCCCTGCTAAATCTAAGCAAATGAAACCACCTACAGGCCAATAAGCTTCTTGAGTGCACTTTGCCCTGGAAATAGTGTTTTATTATCATCCAAAACATAAATAATGCAATAAAAGAAAATGTTTGAGGTCTCCTTAATGAGCTATTGTTAATGCACCCTTCGCTCTTATCTCCTTTCATAGCCTGATGCAAAGAGCAGCATCCAGTGGTCGAGAGTGTATTTTGAGTGCTTCTAGGAAAGTACAAATGAGAAAACAGACTTAATTACACTGCTTACTGCATCTAGAGGTCCATGTGGTTTGACCGGCTGTGTTAGGACACCCTGTAATTTGGAGGAATTCTCTGTGCGCTGGCACCATAAATGTACTGCTATCCAAAGGATGGTTAATAATCTAAAGTTGGCTGTTAACATTGCTGGAGCTGATGTCTATAATTTCAGCGAGTGACCTGAATGACTCTGCAATGAAAGACTGAAATGTCACTCTCCTCCTTTACTTTGTTTGCCTTGAGCAAAGACTGCTCCAGATTGTGTACATCCACTGAGGTCCAAATGATGAAAGGGCAGTGCGTAAGTGCAGATTCATGGCTCTGCTAAATCTCCCTGCTCTGGCAGAATAGTGGGGAGCATGGGGAGGAGGGCATGGGAGAAAAATAAGACAGTCTCCTCCAGAGCAGCTTCCACTGTGGCTATCTTTTCCCATCTCTGAGCATGTAAAGGCAAGGCTGGCTATGGGGACCTGGTTCTCCAATGCTCTCTAGCTGCCAGCCACCAGTAAATCAGACCTGATGCCTGTGGCTAAAGGCAAAGCAAATGGTTTCCATTATCCAGGTATTTATTTTGCACCTGCTGCTGTGACATCTGTGTAATAACAGTTACGTACGGCAAAAGGTAGGCTGACCTGACTTTGAGTATTTCATCACTTCTTCTCATTATGCTGAGTGAGCAAGTGAGCAGAGGACTCATATTCTTCTCAGGAGGTGTTACAGACCATCCAGCTGAGACATCTGTGGAGTGGCAAGTGCAAAGAGCTTTACCTTTGCTGTCAGGAATCTTAAACCCTTGTTTCCGTTGTGTCTTGGTACAGCTCAGATGCAGTAAAGGAGTAAAATACTATCAGTAAATTTCAGAAAGTTCAGTATTTGCATTTCATTTGGAAACCTGTGACATTTTGGCATATTTTCACTGGAAGGCCAGGGCAATGCTGATTGAAGATCAGTGTCGGCATTAAAATATACAAAGTACAGAGAGCTGGTGTGCTTCAGAGCAAAGCCAGACTGCCAGGCACAGAACCAGGGCAGCCCTGGGACCGAGGATAAGACTGTGTGTTAGGGTTGGTGGGTTTTTTTAAAAACAGAGTTGAACAAAAAGACTAATTCACTCACAGCACGCTGAGACTGTATTTTCTTGGAGTGAGACAGATTCTTAGTGCAAATACACTCATTTTCTTTAAAATCATTCGGACCTTCATGCACGTTGCCGTATATACAAGTGTCAGAACTGAGGGCACTCAACCTTTCTACTTACTGTGTGATAGACTGGAAAGCACTAGAAAAGTACCGTTCTCTGTATTCCCTCCAATATAGTATGGCTAGCTTTCAGGGACTGAGAAACTTTTCCATCGTTTGCATAAGCATGGATGTCAGCTGTACTCTGGCAAAATTATGCTGGGACATCCCAACAAAATCTAAGCCTGAATGACTGTGTCCATTACCCTCCAGCCATCACGAAGACACTACCAACATTTTGTTTACTGAAAGCTTTAAGAAGTACTACTGCCATTCATGTATGACAGGTGAAGTCCTGACTATATTTCTGGAAGCAAAGAAATCATTGCCTTCACCTTCCCATCTTGTGTTTGCCTGTAATTAGTTAAAAATGTGACATAATGTCTGGAAGGTGGAAGAAGATAATCTAGAAAGCAAGGACACTGGCATTAGCTCTTGCTGCAGTATATTTGTGAAGTACTGCGGTTAGATTTAGAACTGTATCTGATTTACATAGAAGAAAAAAAGCCTGTTGCTACTTGTTGAACTCATCTGAGGTAAAGAACAAACTTTGGCTTTCCTCCAGTCACCTGAACACAACACCACCAACAATGTCCTTTTTTGCTCCTGCTAGATACAACTTTTTCCTCTACAGCGTGTTTTATGACAACTCTCCACCTTATGGGATTCTGGTTCATACCATGTGAACCACTGCTGAACTGTTTTGTACAGCTGAAATTTCAGCTTTGTGGGAAAGGAGGAATATCTGGCTCCTTCCTCTTTGCACCATGAGGCATATTCTGTGATTGCTGAACACGTCAGCTATTCACAAACAAGACAGGAAGAAATGCAATAGAAGTAGCCTCATCACAGTAAACTGTAGCATTCGCAGATAGAATGCAAGACTGCAAATTAAATCATACAGGTGGAAAGAGTCCTTGGTGGGATGTTCTGTTTTTTTCCTCCCATCTCACTAGAAAAGATCTTGTATATTGAAAACTAAAATTGTGTCTGTTTCTGTGGTAAGATGGGAACTGTATATATCTGCCATAAATCTACTTAAATTTTGTTGCAGAGCCTATAGGCAAAACTCCATGTGCTTTGTTAGGTTTCAGCATGTTACAAGACAGGGATAACTGACATCCCCCCTGCAAAGGGACAGAAAAGCCTGAAACGCTTCCAGCAGCCTCCCTCTCTATGATTAGTTCACCCTTTTTTTTTTTTTTTTTTTTTTTTTTTTTTATTGGGAGTATGGAGGGAGGCAGAGAGAAAGAAGGAGAAGGGAAGAATAGCTATCAAAGAAGTCAGGATTTGGGGAGTGAAGGGGACAGCTGTTTTTTAAACTAGAATGGACAATAATCTGTCCCCCATACTTGAATTCACTTAAAGAAGAATAATACATGAGAACTGGAGGGTTGCCTTTTTAGCAGTTTCTCTTGAGCAAGGCTTGCTTTGCCACCACCCATCATCAGAAACTCAGAACTTGCAAAGCTGCTGCTGTTCACTGCTCTTACAACATTGGCGACTTGCAAACAGACTGAATTTCCCAAGACTTTGGGAGTTATCTGGAGGCCCTGGGAAATTTCACTATGATTTGGGGTTAGGCAAGTCTGTGTTAGAACTGCTTTTTCCAGCAGCATGAACACACACATGCACAGAGAAGTAAGAGCCAGGTTGTCCTCAGAGATGTTTTTTACACTGTTTCAAGAGCGTTATTCTTGTTCCTCATTTACATTCCCATGAGGGAATACTGACTCAATATCTCTCTTATTTGTAGGCGCTTGTGATAGCAGATTGAGGTTTCCCAGCTCAGTCAGAAGTCAAATGATCCAATAACTGACTCTGTATCTCAATTACTGAGAATACAGGAAAAAGAAGATGCTTTATCCACTTCCTTCTGGCTACTATTGACACACCCTATGCAGGGAGGAAAGGTACATTACACAGCTTGTGGGCAAGGGTTATTTTGGAAGTAACACAACCCAAGGAGAACCCCTCATTAGGGCTTCAGTGAGGGATTACACATAGGTGTCAAGGGGCAAATAAGCCAGACATTTGCAATGTTATCCTTGTTTAATGTTATGAAATGGCTTTCTAAACTCTGGATGCAAATAAAACTTTCCAATAGGCTGCCAGAAATAGTCATGCCAATAATGCCATGCCAATGTGAATGAAGTTGGAGTGTTTTTCTTTGTAGCGATCCGACATGCCACACAATGCATTTCTGTGGAGTTCTCTTTCTTGGGTGGTTGAAATCACTTGGCTCGTGGCCTTGTGCCTCCCAGCTCACCTGAGGCATGCTGTAATCAGCCAGAACCATGCTGCATGTCATGTCTTACTGCTTCCAGAAAATATACAAATTTCCTTTCCTTCTATTCCCTTTGTGAATTAGCCCCTTAGGGATATGGTTTTAAGACAGCACGCAAGAAACCTGTGCACAGATCCTCGTAACACATAATGAGATTTGTGTGCCTGCCTACTTCCTCTGAAAAGGAACTCTAGAACAGCAGAAGTGACTTGGTCTGGCACTTGCTTGGTCCTTTTGACCTCCCTCTTATGATGGCAGATAAAGACTTCCTCCTCCTTCTCTTACAGAAGCCTGGAGGGTAGGCTTGTATGATGTGCTGTCTGGTCCTGCAGTAAACTGAGACGTTTCTTGAGGTTTTCAGAGTCCTCAGCTCCAGTTCTGAAGAAAGATAAGGTTGTTTGACACTTCATGGGATAAACTTGGCTTAAGACTAGAGGTGAAATGAGACTACATGTCCTGTGACAGAAGGCTTGAATGTAAAGCTTTTGCTTCAAAAGGACATCAGAAAGCACTGTAAGTCCAGGAGAGCTAAGTGTTTTTGACAAGTAGAAAATTCTCACCTGCAGAATAAGTGCCAAGGATTCATGCTCTTTCCACGTTCTTATTTGTTACTACAGCACTGTGAAGGATTTAGTAAAGTTTCCCAGTGAAAACTCCCCTATGCAGAACCACGTAAGCTTCTCCTGCACAGCCCATTTGTAACATTTTTTGCAAGATCTACTAAAAAGCTGAACAGAGAGAGAACATGCTATAAACCACCACCATTACCTCTGGGCTGCTCTGGACTGTGGGAAGGCTTCTTGCAGTCTGTCAGGGTCTGCGCTGGGCACCTGGGGAGCTGAAAACTGGTATTGTCCTGTGACAAGGGCTTTACTTGAACCAGGCTCTGTTGGAGGCACAGCATAGACTTACAACTTGTGTTGAACCAGCACCACCAAAATGTCCCTGATAACCAGCATCAGTTGCAGTGATGTCAAAAATCCTCCTGCCCTATAACCTAAGTAAAGAATGCGAGTTTAAGGAGGGGAAATACACACTGGAAAGTATAACTGAGATCAAGGTATTGTTTGCCTAGGCCGTGTACACAGAATTTTGTTGTCACTCACTGAGAATCAGCAGGCCATACCCGACAGCTTCTTATTTTTTGTCTTTGGCCTGGTCTACATGTAGTTTTGCACTAGTGAAACACAGCTAGTGCAGTAAGCATTTACACCCTTTAATGTTACTATTTCATCTGGTCTAACAAGGCCCACATTTTATTTATGTGTTTATGTGTGCTTGTGAGAGGCAGCAAGAACACACCAGCTAGGAAAGAAGATAAAAAAAAGAGAAAAACAACAAAACAACCAGATAAAGATTCCCAAGTATCTACCCAAGGAGTTAATGCAATGGGGTATATGTGAAGGGGTTAAAACACTACACAGGTACAGATCCTGTGCAATTACAAATGTTATTGAAATAAAAACCAGAAACAGGAAGCCAAAAAACAGGTCCCTAAGGCAGGCATCTGTCTTAAATGATATCATTTGTCAAGTTTCCAGCATCTTGTGGTTGTGAACACAAAAAGAAGTTCTGTGTTATACTAAGGACATTACATACTCATTAGTTGGAATGTTTCTGAAGTACATAATACAGGATTTTCATTTAATAAGAAGCAGCTACTTGCCACTGCGTTGTACATAAAGTACATTCTGGGCATGCTAATTGCCATTCAAGGATGTTCTACCTAATTTTTGACAGGCTTTTCTTCCCCCTCCCTCATCCCACCCTTCTCCCCCCCCTCCCCCCGCTTTAGACTACACTGTAAAAATTGTGAACAGAATGTATTGCTATAGTTTAGAAATCTTTTTAGAATATTTTCTTATTTCTGAAATCTGGATTCCTGCAATGATGAATATTGAAGGCTTTAATGCAGATATTAAAGAAAAAAAGAAAAACAAATTACCTATAGGAATATTGTAGCAAGGAGTAGCAAGAAAGCAAGTACATACATATATATATATATATATAAATATACATATATGTATGTATCTCAGCACAGTAAGTCTTCAAATCATCACCTCTCCCCCACCTCGAAGAACAAACGTAACTGTAATTAATTGGTATAGTTCCTCTATCTGAAGACTATTAGTGCATTAGAGTTAACTAATATATAAGCTTCCCCCTCGCTGCCCTGCCAATGACCTTAAGCTTCACATGGTAGGAAGGCCACTTGCTGCAGAATAGAAGAGTAATTTATCCACCATGATTGTTCAGCCCTGGCCCCTCTGTAAAACAGCAAATGACAATTGTGCTGTATTATGTATGGTACATTTGTGGTGTGTACAATAGTGTGCAGAGCATCAAACTCACTTCCCTAATACTGCAGGCAGGGTTTGAAAAGTGATCCTAGAAAGAAGAGACCACTTGCTGAGCGATGGCCCTCCATTTTCAATTTTTTTTTTTTTCCCTCCAAATATCTTGCCCCCCTTTTTTTTTTGTGCCCTGAAGAGAGACCAGTATAATTTTCTCAGCTTAAGTAAAAGCAGTATGTAGTTTTCCATTCATAAAAGTATGTTATATTAAAAAAAAAAAAAAAGAAAAAAGGTTACTTTGCTTTTATTTTACCTGGGATATCCCTGCTTCTTTCCACATTTCAGGATTTAGCATATTCCCTCAAAACATAATAAATTTCTATTCTGTAGCTTAAGGGATCCATCAGTTAAAATGTTAGTCTTTCATCTTTATTACCCTCCCATTAAAATGAAAGAAACCGGGACACACTTCAGTTTAGAAGCAGCAATTTAGTTGGTAATGTCCTTACTACTCAAGTCTTTACAAAGAGAGAAAGTGCATTATTGCTTATATTTCACACATCTATCTGCATAAGAAGCAACTAAAGCTTTCAGACACATACAATGTTAAATTTAATAATATTCTTTGATTAGATTATTTTATTACAACATTTTTCCATTACCAGTCATTTCCCGTACACATTTACATTCATAAAACCTGCAGGTTTTTCTTTGTTTGTGTGTGTGTGTGTATATGTATTCATAAAGCAAGGAAAAGATTTTCTGGTTTGCTACAGCTGTTAGATTCGAAAAGAACAGATTAATAACTAGCCACCACGTAGGACTAGGTTTTCTTGTACACTGCACCAGTAACCCTTTGCTATAATGAGGACACAAAGAGGCTCACATGAGGCTGCTCCTCTTCTTCATAACTCAAAAGCGTCACAGTGGCAATAGCCTCTAGTGCTATTTGTCTTTAGTGCAGTTGTGACACTTCGGCATGATCCATAATTTGGCAGCTATTTACCGTGACATTTCCCTTCAGTGCAGCCATAACATTCAGTGAAGCCATTATTTGGTTCCATTTACCATATAAATTGTATTGTCGTGCATGCATGCTAGCAGCTACATTAGGTACCTGAAAATGAGTAAATCTTGTAAAATAGATACTAACAGCTATTCAGCAGAGAAATTTCTTTACTCCTCAGACAGAAGTAGGAATATATATAATATCTGCAAACACTACTGCAAACTTCTCCTTCAGAGACTGTAATTATTTGTATTTACATGACGCAGCAGTTATTCATATCCACTTATTAAATACATACATTATATACACACACGCACATATATATGCAAACGTACAAATACGCAGGAAACAATTGCTTGGTAGAAATCTAACTTAATTCAGAAAGGTATTAGGAGATTCCAGCATAGCAATTAAGTAGGAAGCATATCTGTAAAATGTGCTGAGGGTTGCAGGCCAGGAGCGAGTGAGTACGTGTGTGTCCATGTGCGCGTGCGTATGCACACATGTGACAGACTCAGGAAAAAAGCCAGCTCTTCATCTAGTTCTTTGTTGTTTTTCCATGGAAGCATATGTGTGTAGGAAAGGGAAATTCTGTTATTAGCCTCAGCAAACAATGCCAGATTCCTCTGCAGCAAATTCATTTAGAAAGGTAAAATTAGGATGTAGTGCTAGCAACCACATCTCAATGAGCTGCTATTATTAATAGTATTATTATTTAAATCCCTGCTCTCTACATATAGTATACTTAGTACTTCCCAGGCAAATGTATTATTATTTTTAATCATTTAAGTCCCCACTGTGCACACAGCTTTTAATACACCTTTTTTGCAAGCATATTAAGTGTATTGTTATTAATCCCTTGCTGTGACTCTACAGTATTTCTTTTCCTTGTATGTTCAATGTCCTATCATCATTTAAACCTCTCTGTGTGTGCATGCCATATACATTTTCCTATCCATCTAATATTTAAACATTATTTAAATCTGTCATAGCTTACTTACTCAAAGTCAGTCCTGCTCCCTAACTGTAACTTTCCAGAATATACTTTTAAAAAAGAGAAGTTGGCTTTCTTTCTCCTTCCAAACCAAAAATTATTATGAACCTCAGCAGAAAATCCTTATCTGTGTGTTTCAGAAATACTTTTCATACTCTCTTCATCAATAATGCTCTCTTTCAGCAATCTAAAAGATAGAAGTTGTATTTTTAAAAACAAAATTACTTCTTCATTCTGGATTCATTCATGGAAAAGCAGTTGTGTATCCTGAGTTACCCCTTTAGTTTAACATAGGCATTTCATGAAAAGGACAAGCCCAATGGCCTTAGCCCAGCCCAAACGCCAAAAGGGCTACAAAATTAGTATATTGGCTATACAAGTTCTGCATATAACAAATGTAAACTTTTTATCAATGCTGTAGTAAGTATGAAAGTGCTAAATAGTAAACCTGAAACCAAAATTAAAACCAACAAAATGTCATATCTGAATGTGTGAACCTTTCAAAGGTTCCCCTCTTCCCTTATTTTGATCCGTGAAAGAGCCTGGGGCAGTTGCATTGCCCAATGTTATATATGAAGTAACATATTAAAAAGAAAGTAGAATGCTGGATGTCCAAACAGAATCATGTTACAAGAATAATTTTTTATGACAAAAACATTTGAAATTCACTGCCTTGGAAACACCTAAATTGATTGGACTGATAAACAGATCAACATCTCTGAAAACTGGGCCACTAGGATGGGTTTTGGCACTTGACTGCAGAACTGAATTTGAAAAATTGTTACCCAGTCAACTCTTCTGTGCATATCATAGATGTAACCAACTGTATTATTTTTATTTTGCCCTAGTACCTCCCAAACAGCTTTTTTTTTTTTTTTTAGATGTATTTATTGACCAAGGGTACCACCTTTTCTCTAAACAAGAAAAGAAACCACGTGCCTAGGAATAAGACAGTGAGAACTTTGTGTGCTTTGATCTTGTACAATGCTTGAGTCTTTGCATCTTTCTAGAATCCAGTTGGAAGGCCAACATACCTTTCTAATTATGCAAAACACACAAAACACCACAGTATTTGTAATATTAGAGGGGAAAGAGGAAGTATAGTTCTAACAGCAGATCTGGGTGAAAACAAAAGTCATAGTGGTTTGATGCTCAGCTTGAGTAAAAGAGAAATGGAAAAAAGATTCAAACCAGTCTGCCTTTCCTCAAAATCCTCTAAAGCAGGACTAAACCCAGTAGTCAGACATGGCCCAAAAAAAGGGTCAGTTCTTTGTTGCACACAATTCTTTAGGATGCTAGTGATATATGCACTAAAAAAAAATACAATGTGTTAAATCAAAGTTAAAAATACTTTTTCTACTGCCTGTACTATTGAGTAAAATATAAGTTTTCTCTACATGTCAATTTTAAAAACGTTGTGTACAGTCAGTCCTGAATAAAGCCCAAAATTAAGTTTACCCTGGATTTTTTTCCTTCAACTCCTAGACTTTATCAGTCTATGTTTATTATTAGGTGTATGATCTTAAGAAATTTCCATTTCTCCAACGGGATACAAATGTATCATTTCAAAAGATGTGGCAAAATTGGCCTTAAAGATCTTAAACTTTTGATATGGGAAAAAGATGTAGAGCAAGCACAGTTTAAAATATTTTATTGTTCTGGAAAATATTACACTTCTAGCTGGAATTCCCAATCTATGTACCGTTAATAATATCTATTAGGTGAGGGAGAATTTTCAAAACTTTACAAAACCTTTCAACTGCACCCACTAGATAACCAATGGCTGAGCGTCAGTATGTGTATGAGGAACTGTGACTGTAGATTTAAAATGGTCTTGCTGTTTGTAAAAGGTCTTCTGTAGAAGCAATATTCAGTAAAAGTAGCAGCCCGATTATGAGAAGTCATATCAAGAATCATCAGTCAAAGCACTCTACAACACAGAGATTATCTATAAAGGAGCTAGTCAGCAAGAACTGTAGCAATATGAATAAAGGCCACAAATATTTAAACAGATTTTAAAACTTTATTAAATCTTCAAAAAATATACAGGACCTGAACACAGGTGAACATGGCTCAAACCCCAACTCCAGTAATCTTGCAATACTGACTAAAGGGGAGATGGACAGTAAACAGTAACAGTAGCAAAAGAAAAGGAAAGAAAATGAGATTATGTTGCAACTTGTAGTTAAAAATTTAAAAGAAAATTGAACAGTTGTTTATAGTTACGAAAGACATAATTTTAAAAAGTCAAGTTGCTTTTCTTAGTATTACTGACATGTCCGAATTGGAGGATAAATTTCCCTGTGTAACCACTCAAGGAATATTACTGTGATCCATGATACAACTGAATTATGATTCTCATGTTTGTAACAAAAAAATCAAGAGCCTATTTTTTTTCCAGAAACTTCAAGAGATTAATACAGCAACTACAAGATACAACTCATTACTTAGTCTTGTTTTAACAATTTTATTTTTAAATCAGGGAATCAAAATTGCTGAAAGACTTTTTTTTTTTTTCTGAGCTGAACTATATATAAAGTCTTATCAAACCAGTCTGACAGACTAAATCTGCCTCTGCACCGAGACTTATTCTGTCAAGCACAATGTTCCTGTCTCACACTAGCCTAAGCGACAGAATCAAACACAGGCCCATTAAGTCCATGCTACAGCCACCGATTTAAGCACTTTTAAAAAAAGAAAAAAAAAACACAAAACTTTTTATTAACACCTTAATGGTGTTTTTTAATATAATATCCATTACTAAGCTTAAAAAAAAATAGTTTCTAGTAATTCTGCGGCATAAAGTGCCCATTTTCTCTCTTCTGATTTATATCATTGTTCTGTTTTTACAGCTTACTGTTGACAGAGTGAGGTAATTCAACTACAATTTTTCCAGTGTTTTTTCCCATGTACATGTAATCTACAGCATGGAATACAGACTCCAAGCCAGTGAACTTGCCCTCTGGAGACATGTCTCCAAAGTCCACCTCACAAACCAGGTCTCCTCTTTCATACATCTTGAGCAAGTGCTTCAGAGCCATTTTGTATTCGGAAAGGTAATGGTTCAAGAAGAAACCCCGGATGCTGGCAGACTTCTTCAATAGTTTTGCTGGCAATAACTCTGCTTTAATGGGCTGGAGGCCAGTAGGGTTTTGGTAGCCAGAGATAAACCCAATAACTATCAGGCGCCCTTTGGTAGCCAAGGAGTTAAGAGCCAAGTCAAACATCTTTCCCCCAACAGATTCATACACTACATCCACACCTTCGGGGTAGTGCTTCCTAAGAACAGATTCAACATTTTCAGTTTTATAGTTGATTATGCGGTCACAGCCAATGGATTTCAGAAAACCGCCCTTTTCATCACTGGAGCAGGTTCCAATTACGTGGCATTTTGCCGCCTTTGCAAGCTGCACGGCAAACTGGCCCGTTCCTCCAGCCGCTGCCGTCACCAGAACCTTCTCGCCTTCAGACAGCTCTCCCAGCTCTTTCAAACTGATGTATGCGGTAGCACCACTTACCATTAAAGTCAGAAACTCGGGTTTCACAGAGGGTAGAGGGACTGCTTGTTTGGCAGGCACAACGGTGTACTCAGCAAAGGAACCTGCTTTCACGTAGGCCACAGCTTGACCCACTGTATAATCAGCACTAGCACTGAGTCCTAACGCTACCACTTCACCGACACCTTCAAAACCTATATCAAACGGGGGTTTAACCGATGCATCATATCGACCAGCTGAGTAGTTTATGTCAGATGCATTAATGCCGACAAATCTAGAAGAAAACAAAAATGTATTAACGACATTAATTCCTTACCCAGTCTTTGTCGCATGAGAAACCTTCAATTTAATTGTGGGATAAGTACGAGACTTTTTCTGATTATTGGTACATTTGAATAACGAGTACACTCCAGAGACTACTTCCACCAGACTTTTGTAGTTTACATTCTGTTGCTACGGAAGTAAAGATAAATTTTTGAAAAGAAAAACAAACAAACAAACAACAACAACAACAACAAATAATTCTCTTTTCCTCAGGTTCATTTGACCAAATTAAGCAAACTAAAAATAATTCCGTAAAAGATTAAAGGATGAAAATTAATTGACCACTTTATACAAGATGTGAAAATACTGAAGAATAAAACGTGCAAAGCGGTAAATACGTGGATTCTGGCAACAAATTTACATTTTTGAATATAATAATACTGTTAATGACTAACGATCATATTAACTATCGATGTCATTTGCAAGGTCATGTTACTGTAGGCAAGTACTTTTTAATTGATGGAGTCACTACAGCAAATTTGCCTTTTGATGTAGCTAATGTCAATGTTAAAATATTTTTCTTTATATAAATTACTTGCAACATATCAAAACAACCTTGCGCAGAAGGACTAAAATTATAAGACTGAGTATCAAGTCTTACTGACCTCTAACAGGTGAAAATGGATGCTAATTTTTTTTTTATAAAAAGAGAGACATTCTCACGACTTGATTCAACACTAGGAGATAATGCCTAAAAGAAAGTTATGATCTAGCTTAAACGCAAACAATACTTTATTAACTTCAAGAAAAATCCCAGACAACATAATAATATCTCTACGCAGGAAAGGGAAGAGAGACCGGGGAAGATTCTGTTAACTGGAAAATGTAAAAAAGAAACACATACAACAGGAAACACCAGGACTTTCACGACATATGGAAGTGACAACCTGAAGGGCGTACCTGATACCGTGCAGAAGCTGCAGAAGTATGCACACAGAGCACTTTTAATTGTTGTAGTTAGCAGTAGGCTCAAATTATGTGTGTAGTTTTAAACTGTTTGCGCACACAGCAAGAAGACCTAAAACCGCTTTGCTGATTTTGATTTCCTTCAGTCTTTATAGCATGGGGACCCTCAAACTTCCACCAACGTAATGTGTTACATGTAAAAAGACACATACACATAAACATATCCATGCATAAAATAGGTGGAAGTGACCATTGGCTCTTTTTAATTCTGCCTTTAATTCACTGCTCGGCCGCGACAAAAAGACGCCTGTCTCCTTCGTAGATACAAGAAATCCTCTATTGTCCTGCTTCAAGGTAACTCCTATAGAGCCCTGCTAAAACATGTATAAAAACTGGTAACGGAGCAGCAGGCTCGGAGGCAAAGCGAGTCCCCCGGGCGCCAGGGAGAAGGGCTCGGAGCACCGAGGCGAGACGTGCCGGCGCTGCACCAGCCTCCTCGCGCTTTTACACCCCAACTTCTGTGGAAGGGAGCGGAGGGCGAGAGGCCGGCAGGGAGCTGTGCTCGCCCCCCCTCCCCGCTCTCAGCCCGTCGCTCAGAAGCTCTCGGTAGCCGCCGGGCCAGCCCCCAGGCGCTCCCCCTGCTCCCGCAGCAGCCAGGTCCCCGCTCCCCGCGGGGCTGAGCCTCCCTCCGCGCATCAGCTTGCTCGCGGTGCGGGGCAGCGCGCTCTGGAGAAGGAGGAGGGGGGGGGATGCTGGGGGGGGGGGGAGAGCAGTGCTAATAGTAACAAGCCCCCCGTCTCCCTCCCTCTGGGAGTTTCTCCATCTTCTCGGCGCTGCACTGCAGCGGGGAGAGCACAAAGGCAGGGCAAAACCCTCCGAGGACACAAAAAAAAAAAAAAAAAAAAGCAACTTTGCGTGCGGGGAAGGGGCCGGACGCCCGACGAGCGGGACTGCAGCACCCGCACCGCTGCTTTTGTTCCGGAGCCGGGGGGGGGGGCTGCGCACCCCCTCCCCGCCCGGGCCGCACCGCCGCTTGCGCGGGCGGGCGGCTGCAGGGGCCTCGCCGCGCAAGTTGGCGCTCCCGGCCGCTCCCCGCCCCGGGCGAGGTGCGGGACTTTCCGCGGGGCGGGCGCGGGTGGGGGGAGACCGCTGCCCCGCGGCCCCGGCGCTGGCTGCGCGCAGGCGGAGCGGTGGCGCGGAGCGGGAGCGCGGCCGTGCTGCCGGGGGGGGGCTGGGGCGGACAAAGCCGCCCTCCCCCCACCCCTCGCACACGGACACGCGTGCATGCACACGGACACGGACTGCGTGCACACGCACCCGCACCCTCCCCGGCTCTGCGGGGCTGCCGGGCCGCGGGAATGGTTCTCCCTGGGCTCCCGGGCTCATCATTATTAATCAATACAGCCTGCTGCCTCCCGGCCCTACCCCCCCTAATTTTTTGAAAACTCTCTTTTTATTGTGTGCAAACTCAAAACTCCTGTTCGCATCGTACAGGCTTTTTTTTTTTTTTTTTTTTTTTTTTTTTTGCTTTGCCTCTTTTTTTTTTTTTTTTTTTACCCTAAGATTGTCTAGTCTCTTAGATTCCTCACACATTAAAACGATCGTATGCAGTGTCTGGATTAAAACATATTGTCTAATTTGCCTTGTCATTCCAGTTGACAGAAGGGATGTGGTAGGATGTGCCCGCAATTTCTTAGATTATTTTGCTTTTAAAAGTAGGAATGAGTACAATTTACAAGTTGAAGATCAGTTTACTAACTTCTGAGACTGAGAAAAGGAGAGCACAGAAGTAACAATTACTTGGGGTGCGGGTGGGTTTTAAGACCCCTTCCAGATCTTTTATATTGTCTTGTTTTACCTTCTTACTGAAAACATAGTATTTAATTTAGCAGTTTCTAATTGAGGCTTGCTCCTTTGACGTTTCAAGATTTAAACCTGACAGGAAAAAAAAAAAAAAAAAAAAAAAAAAAAAAAAGCTAGAGATTGGCTTTTCCCAAAATAATTATGCACATTGAGTCACCCGTCTTATTTATACTCAACAGTGTTGAGCCCCCTCGTATTGTTTATTACAGAAAACAGGAGGACACCGCCGAGGGGAGGAAATGCTGCTTTTTGTACCACAACAAAGCGTGAGACACTGAAAACCAGCACCACAGCCTTAAACACAGACAAAACAAAGTCATACAAACCAGTACTATGCAAGAAAAACATTATTTAGACCAAACACTCAGCAGGAATAGTCCTCCACTTTTCCCACTGTGATCCATTAGTCCCTTGGTTCAAAAAACTTTCTCATCCTCTCTTACTCCCTTTTCTAGAAACTTTGTTTCCATCTTCCAGACCAACAGTAAATCCTTGCAGGTATTTTCGAAACAAAATGTGTCACTTTGTCAAGAAAATCTTGAAAATACCCCAACAACTTCAAGAAGGACCAAACGTTCATAGCCTTTGGGCCCTACTCCTTCAATAAAACAGAGGAACCTAGCCTCCCCCCACCCCCGAAACCAGGACAAACAGACATACGAAGCTTAAATGGCTTCGTTAGGGATTTTTTCTTCAACTTTTCCCCTCCTTCTCCTCTCCTACACCCAATCGAAGTAAACAAAAATTGTTTTAAATAGTTTTCTAGTGTTGAAGAAATTCTGAATAAAGGATGGATTATATTTATCTTTGCAAAAAAGAAAAAAAAAATAGAAATAGGGGTTGCTGGCTTAGTTCTCTAAAGGACGAGGACAAGGAGCATAAAGTTCCCCCTAACTGCCTCTTATTTTAAAGTATCTATCCATACAGGAACTCAGAACATTTTAATTCCCATTCCCCTAAATCCAAAACCAGATTTTATTGTGGTGGATGAGGATTGTTTTGCATAAAAAGCTCAAAGCAATTAATACTGTTCATGGGCGTGACTGGGACTAAAATGAACAAATCCGCAAATGCACTCTTGGAACTCAAGTCCTTTATTGTTTTGTTTTTAATTGTATGTTTCTACCTATTAGAAAATGTATAGTTGTATTTAGGGCTTGTTTTTTTAAAAACTAAATAGAGCCAGGGTCTTATCCTTTTGAGATGGAAAAATGCTTCCCCAGAGTGACAAGAGAGGGGGAAACATCCAGAACTGACTTCCTGATGCAGCTCATCTATATAAAATGTTTTTCAGTAACGTGATCTTGTGTCTTCTGTGATATTCCCCAGAAAATAATAATAAATAGAGAGGAAATGCCACAGAACCCCGAATAATACAAAACGTATGAACTCTAAATCTAGACTTCATCACTCACCTCTCCCTCCCCTCCATCCCCTCTCGTGCGTGTGTGTCTGTACAGGAATTTCTGTGTAATAGGCTGATGTGTTAAAATCCAGTAATTGCCTGCCTGAATCCGTGGACCAGCTCTTGCCTTTAGTCTGATACAAGCTCTGCGCCTCAGGTCTTTTACCATGAAGTGTGTACATCCCCCTAGCACCCAGGGAGCCCACCCAGCAAAGGGAGGGAGGAGAGGGAGAAAGGAAGAGAAAGGAAGAGTTACACTGCAAGCTGTATAAAAAATGAATAAATTTTAAAAATTCACAGGAAGCGGGGGGGGTGGTGGTGGTGGGAAGGATGCGAAAGACTTTAAGTGTGTGTGTTGGGGGGGGGGGGGGGAGGGGATTTGAGAAACAAGGATGTCGTTCTGCCTTGCATTACCCAAGTAGAGACTTGCTACTTGTATCTCGTGTCTTTTGACTTCTTCCATGAAAAGGAATTTAACTTCAACCTGATGGTTGTTTCATGACATTACTGTTTCACGGTCATTAGTGGATGAAGTAACACAGTGTTTTAGACCTTGAGGTTTGGAGGGAATTTTGGTCTCAGAAATCCTAGTGGGAGATGTCAGCATCGGATTAAAGTGCCACAGAAGCTTTCTCATCAGCTCCTGGAGGAGTCCCTGTTCTTCTTTCTCCTTACCCCTTCCTCACTATGTATTTATGTGTTACATATGGACACATGCTAGAGATTACAGATGCACACACACCATACACACGCAGTCACACACGGCCTTGACAGACCTTCCAGCATTGTTCTCGAGCCAACTTAGTGCTTTTTAACATCGTTAAGCTCCAAAGGAGAACATGGCAAACTATGTGTTACTACAATTTCCTTGCTTGACAAGAACCTGAGGGTGCTGCTCTCTTCTGTGCCAGCCATGCAGTCTGCTCCGAAGTTCCCAGAGTTTCAGCTTCCCCTCGTGGGCAGAGAAACCTCTGAACTTTAAAAGGCTTACTTTTAGCTTAAGGAACGACAACGCCTAGGAAGCAGCCACCGAGATCAAACAGGTTTATGGAGACAGCTCGGGGATGGGGGGGGGGGGGGCGCAAGTTTTGTCTTCAGAGTCTTCATTTCATGGCGAAGCTGGTGACCGCGCCGGACACGCTGGCGCAGGATTTACGGCGTGTTATGTTAAGCAAAATGTCACCTCCTCACTCTCCGCCCGGCCCGGCTCCGCTCTAAATGCCGCCAACAACTGCGGGCTCGCGTCCCGCCGCGCCGAGCCGAGCCGTGCCGAGCCGAGCCGAGCCGTGCCGAGCCGAGCCGAGCCGCTGCCCTGCCCCCCCCTCCTCGCCGCCCGCTTTTGGCGCGCAGAGGCGGGGGGGGGGGGGGGGGGGCGCGGGCCGCTGCCTCCCCGGTGAGTCACGGCCGGCTGAGGGAGGGCCGGGGGCGGGGGGGGGGGCGGCGTGCGGGGCCGCCCGGGGGGAGAGCGGCTCGCCCGCACATCGCGGCTGTCGGGGGAGGGGGGCACAGGGCCGTATGTTAGCGTCCCCCGGACACTTCCGTGGGTCCGATGGGGACGCGCTCACGCCCCGGGAACGAGGTGCGTGTAACGAGCCCGGGCAAGGAGCTGGGAGGGACGAGCAAGCGCTTGCCGGCGCCTCAGTCCCCCCCCCTCGGCGCTCACTGACCGTAAAACTTGCCTCTCCCCCGCCTCGGCGCAGGGGCCCTGCGGCGTTTCTCCTCCTTCGGGCAGGCGGCCGCCAGCAGCGGCGCGCACCCACGCACATGCACCCCCCCACCAGGGAAAGAGGAGGAGGAAGCGTCACCCCCCCACACACACACGTGGACGGGGCGACCGACCGGACGGTAGCACCAGCCGTTCGGGACAACAAGAATAAAATTAAATTAACAGTCGGCAGATGGCAGCTGGCACGGCTTCGGAGCCGGTCCCCACGGCGAGGGAGCAGGCCGCGCGGTGCGGGGGGCGGTGGCGGGGCCGGGGCGCGGGGGGCCGGGCGGGCGCTCACCTGTTCCTGACAAGGAGGTCTCCGTCTCCCGGCAGCGGCACCGGCGAGTCCCGCCGCAGGGTAACCGCTTCCCTGAAGTTTTGGCTCAGCTTAGTCACCACCAGCTTCTTCATGGAGCTGGGGATGGACGAGCCCTGGAAATCCAGAAAGTGACGGGAGTAGGACATGTCCAGGATGGGCCGCGGCCGGGTGCCGCCGAAGCAGGACCAGGCGGGAGCCGCCGCGGCGCCGGCCGGCTGCTGCCGCCGCCGCCACCAGCACCGCGGTGCCCGGGAGCGCAGCAAAGCGCCGCTTTTCGCGCTGAAACTCATGCCCTGCCTCGGCTCTCCTCTCCCCCCACCCCCCCCGGCGCTCGGGAAAGCTCCAGCTCGGGGTTCTCCAAGCAGCTCGCAGGGTCCCCCACCGCCACCGGGAGAGAACTCTCCGCGCGCAGCGATTTGTGTACGTAAATAAAGCCCCGGCGCAGCCTGCCTCCGTGTGTCCCCCCCCCCCCCCCCGCCGCACCGAAGGTGGTCCCCGGCAGCCGGTCGTCTGCTGCTGCCGCCAGCGCTCCCGCGGAGCAACGCCGGCCCGCTCCCGCGTCCCGCGAGCCCGCCGCGCCGCCCGTGGCTGCTCCGCCCGGCTCGCCGCACCCCGCACACGCCGGCACCGCCTGCCCCCCCGCCTGCCCGCGGGCACGGCTACGGGGGCCGCGCTCCTTCTGGCAGGCAGAGGGGCCAGAGGCTGCGTTCTCTCCCAGGGCTTGCTTTTAATTCGCGCGCGGCCTCTGACCGAGGGGCTTCAAAAACAGGAGAGAGAAAGAGACAGGGAGAGGAACGCCTCGGATCGCACACCGCCCCCCACCCAGTCCCCTGCGCCCCGTTCTTTAGTTTACAAAAAGGTTATCTTTCTACCAAAAAAAAAAAAAAAAAAAAAAAAAGTAGGAAGAGAGCACGATAAATTATCAGGTCGATAAGGTTAGAGAAGTGGAGAGAAGTCGCAGCTAATCTCCTCATGTTGTTATTAGCCGCCGCCGCGGAGCCGCTGCCTGCGGGCGGAGGCTCCGCCCCTTCCGTGCGAAACGTTCACTTCCTCGCAAGGTGGTACGAATCAACCCCGAGCCGTTGGCGGCGGCGCGCGGGCGCGGCGCGGGGGGCCACGGGCTACACGCGCGCGCTCGCGGCGGCGGCGGCCGGTGGGGCGGCCGGGACGCGGGCCCCACGCGCGGCGTGCGAGGGTGTTAGTTTTGTTTTTTTTTTTTTTTTTTTAAAAAAAAAAAAAAAAAAGGGCTGAAAGCTCCTCCCGCCCGCCCGCCGGGAGAGCTGCGCAGGGTGCCCCGGGCGGGCGGCACCCCTCCCGCCGCCGTCCCGCGGGGCGTGGAGGGGAAAGGTGAACGGGCTGCTGTCAGTTTGTTGGGGTCGCAGGGTTTCCCCCGCCGTCGGAAAAAAGCCTTTTTTTTTTTTTTCCTCCTCTTTTTTTTTTTTTTTTTTTTTTTTTTTTTTAGAAAATCACTTCTCGCTGTAGAATACATTTGGGAGAGGGAACCTGCGCAGGAAATCGGCTGGGTCAAGGGACCAAAGTAAATGTTGTGATAGAGCCGCCAATCCCAACTTGGTACAAGTGCGTGGAGGGAGGGAGGGAGGTAATGTGTAATAGAGATGTTGCGCCGGTGTCGGAGGAGCTCACGTGTAATTCCTAGAATTAACTCCATCCTACCAGTATAAACAGCTCACTGCTTAATTGTGCGGTATTAATAATTAAAAACAACAACAAAAAAGAATAAATCCCCCTCTGCCCGAAAGAGAGCAAAATTGCAGTTCCGAGTGTTTTCCTTTAGGAATCAGCTGGGTAGTTTTTATTTGCTTTCTCGACTTAAAAAAGGGAAGAACCCTTCTGTTCTTGCAGTTAACATTATATAAATCCCCAGACACATACTGTGCAAAATCTATTAGCAGCATGTTTCATATGCTGCAGTTCTTGCTCTGCAATCTGTTGGTATTTTAAAGTAAGGATGAACTGTAATCTCCCACAAATCATTTTTAATTCAATGCCGGTTAGACGTGTGCCGCGGCGAGGTATCATCTCCTGCCTTTTTTTTTTTTTTTTTTTTTTTTTTTTTAAGTTTGCTGGAACAGGACCTCTGCTGAAGTTAAATCAGCACATGCGTCTTGCACAGCACTTTAGCAAGTGGATTATAATAACAACCCCCTCAACGCGTGTCTCACATGAGGAATCTTTTATGCCGCGCTGTATTAAGACTTCTTTTTTTTTTGTCATATTGTTTAGCTCGGGAGGGGTTGGGGGGGAGAAATGAAAACAAAGCAATTAAAAAGATTGACAGGTATGGGTTTGTGTGAGACCTATTTGTAATTGTCAGGGTGACGTGGGCAAGAGGAGGAGGAGTAACAAACTGAAGCAGGAAAAGCAGCTCGATGTGTCTGTCTATCAGTTGAGACTGTCTGAGAGCCCTGGGATCCGAATGTGTGTTATATTTCAGTGAAAAGAGAAGAGAGGGAGAGTGGATCTCTTTCTCTCCCAGGAGTTTAGGGGGGGGGACAGTTCACGTTAATCTCTCCCACTCAGTGAATGTCTTTTCTTCCTCCCCCCCTCCCTCTCCGCACACACTCTCCGGGGTTTTTCTTGGTTTTGGCAATTTTTTTGTGTGTGTTGTTTTTTTGTGTTTTTTTTTTTTTTTTTTTTCTTCTGTTGCAGATCAAGATCAGCCAAAAAAAAAAAATCCATGATAAAAAAATGTGTTTGCATTATATATAGTATCAGAAGAAGCTTCGATTTGTGAAGGAAAAAAAAGGGAGAGCAAGAGAGAAAAGTAGTCCTCTCCGGTGGTGACACTGTTTGATCTGTGACTGTTTGGAAGGTGGAGGAGTGACTGACATTTCCCATCCGGTGTATATGTATGTATGGGGGCTTTACTCCTTTTTATTATTTGCTGTCTTGCTCTTAGACTAAGTGCTGGGAGGAGAAGGAGAGACTGGATCGACCTCGTTTTTTGCACAATGAACAAACTATTACCAACGCAATAAAAAACCAAACAAACAAAAAACCCCCCAACAACAACAACAGCAACAACACACAAATCCACGAGCTTGAAACAAGCCAGCCAGCGAGCGAGCGAGAAAGTTGCGCTTTGAGACTCTTTGATCTCGGAGAAAGCCTGAGAGGGGGGGAGTGACTGAATTTACCGTCTCATCGCCGCCGCTTGCTCGGCTCTCCACCGCGAAGAAGGAGGAGAAGAAGACGAAGAAGTGATTAAGGAAAGGAGGGGGAGAAGGGGAGAGAGGAAAAGAAGGAGGAAAAAAAAAAAAAAAAGGAACGAAAGAAAGATAATGGATTTGGGCTACAGATTGAACTGATCAAATCTTATTTATTTTGCACATCTCCACTGGCATCTTCCCTGCTGCTGCTGCTGCCGAGAGGACTGAAGAGCTTTGTCTTATAAGGAACTTAAAAGAGAGAGAAAGAGAGAGAGAGAGAGAGAGAGTGTGAGAGAGAGAGGGAGGAAAATTAACCTTG